>NC_042974.1:18747233-18975779 GCF_901001165.1 Salmo trutta
TCTCAGCATCATGTTTAACCCTGAGGTAGTGTGTAGTGACCTCCTCCTACTCTCAGCATCTGTTTAACCCGAGGGAATGTGTAGTCCACCTCCTATACTCCTCAGCCATCACGTTCACCCTGCGGGAGGTGTAGTGAGTGACCTATTCCTCCTACTCCCCCCCAGCCATCATGTTTAATCCTGTGGGAGTGTGTATGTGAGCCTCCCTCCTACTCTCAGCCATCATGTTAACCCTGGGGTAAGGTTGTGTAGTGACCTCCTACTCTCATCCATCATGTTTAACCCTGAGGTAGTGTGTAGTGACCTCCTCCTACTCTCAGCCATCATGTTTAACCCTGAGGGAATGTGTAGTGACCTCCTCATACTCTCAGCCATCATGTTTAACCCAGAGGGAGTGTGTAGTGACCTCCTACTCTCAGCCATCATGTTTAACCCTGAGGGAGTGTGTAGTGACCTCCTCCTACTCTCAGCCATCATGTTTACCCCTGAGGGAGTGTGTAGTGACCTCCTCCTACTCTCAGCCATCATGTTTAACCCCGAGGGAGTGTGTAGTGACCTCCTCCTACTCTCAGCCATCATGTTTAACCCTGAGGTAGTGTGTAGTGACCTCCTACTCTCAGCCATCATGTTTAACCCTGAGGTAGTGTGTAGTGACCTCCTCCTACTCTCAGCCATCATGTTTAACCCTGAGGGAATGTGTAGGGACTCCTCATACTCTCAGCCATCACGTTTAACCCTGAGGGAGTGTGTAGTGACCTCCTACTCTCAGCCATCATGTTTAACCCTGAGGGAGTGTGTAGTGACCTCCTCCTACTCTCAGCCATCATGTTTACCCCTGAGGGAGTGTGTAGTGACCTCCTCCTACTCTCAGCCATCATGTTTGACCCTGAGGGAGTGTGTAGTGACCTCCTACACTCAGCCATCATGTTTGACCATGAGGGAGTGTGTAGTGACCTACTTTCAGCCATCATGTTTAACCCTGAGGGAGTGTGTAGTGACCTCCTCCTACTCTCAGCCATCACGTTTAACCCTGAGGGAGTGTGTAGTGACCTCCTACACTCAGCCATCATGTTTAACCCTGAGGGAGTGTGTAGTGACCTCCTACTCTCAGCCATCATGTTTAACCCTGAGGGAGTGTGTAGTGACCTCCTCCTTCTATTCTCAGCCATCATATTTAACCCTGAGGGAGTGTGTAGTGACCTCTTACTCTCAGCCATCACGTTTAACCCTGAGGGAGTGTGTAGTGACCTCCTACACTCAGCCATCATGTTTAACCCTGAGGGAGTGTGTAGTGACATCCTCCTACACTCAGCCATCATGTTTAACCCTGAGGTAGTGTGTAGTGAGCTCCCACTCTCAGCCATGATGTTTAACCCTGAGGTAGTGTGTAGTGACCTCCTCATACTCTCAGCCATCATGTTTAACCCTGAGGGAGTGTGTAGTGACCTCCTCCTACTCTCAGCCATCATGTTTAACCCTGAGGTAGTGTGTAGTGACCTCCTCCTACTCTCAGCCATCATGTTTAACCCTGAGGTAGTGTGTAGTGACCTCCTCCTCCTACTCTCAGCCATCATGTTTAACCCTGAGGTAGTGTGTAGTGACCTCCTACTCTCAGCCATCATGTTTAACCCTGAGGTAGTGTGTAGTGACCTCCTCCTACTCTCAGCCATCATGTTTAACCCTGAGGGAATGTGTAGTTACCTCCTCATACTCTCAGCCATCATTTTTAACCCAGAGGGAGTGTGTAGTGACCTCCTACTCTCAGCCATCATGTTTAACCCTGAGGGAGTGTGTAGTGACCTCCTCCTACTCTCAGCCATCATGTTTACCCCTGAGGGAGTGTGTAGTGACCTCCTCCTACTCTCAGCCATCATGTTTAACCCTGAGGGAGTGTGTAGTGACCTCCTCCTACTCTCAGCCATCATGTTTGACCCTGAGGGAGTGTGTAGTGACCTCCTACACTCAGCCATCATGTTTGACCATGAGGGAGTGTGTAGTGACCTACTTTCAGCCATCATGTTTAACCCTGAGGTAGTGTGTAGTGACCTCCTACTCTCAGCCATCATGTTTAACCCTGAGGGAGTGTGTAGTGAACTCCTCCTACTCTCAGCCATCATGTTTAACCCTGAGGGAGTGTGTAGTGACCTCCTCCTCCTACTCTCAGCCATCATGTTTAACCCTGAGGGAGTGTGTAGTGACCTCCTCCTACTCTCAGCCATCATGTTTAACCCTGAGGTAGTGTGTAGTGACCTCCTCCTACTCTCAGCCATCATGTTTAACCCTGAAGTAGTGTGTAGTGACCTCCTCCTCCTACTCTCAGCCATCATGTTTAACCCTGAGGGAATGTGTAGTGACCTCCTACTCTCAGCCATCATGTTTAACCCTGAGGTAGTTTGTAGTGACCTCCACCTACTCTCAGCCATCATGTTTAACCCTGAGGGAATGTGTAGTCACCTCCTCACACTCTCAGCCATCAGGTATAACCCTGAGGGAGTGTGTAGTGACCTCTTCCTCCTACTCTCAGCCATCATGTTTAACCCTGAGGTAGTGTGTAGTGATCTCCTACTCTCAGCCATCATGTTTAACCCTGAGGTAGTGTGTAGTGACCTCCTCCTACTCTCAGCCATCATGTTTAACCCTGAGGGAATGTGTAGTGACCTCCTCATACTCTCAGCCATCACGTTTAACCCTGAGGGAGTGTGTAGTGACCTCCTACTCTCAGCCATCATGTTTAACCCTGAGGGAGTGTGTAGTGACCTCCTCCTACTCTCAGCCATCATGTTTAACCCTGAGGTAGTGTGTAGTGACCTCCTCCTCCTACTCTCAGCCATCATGTTTAACCCTGAGGGAGTGTGTAGTAACCTCCTCCTACTCTCAGCCATCATGTTTAACCCTGAGGTAGTGTGTAGTGACCTCCTACTCTCAGCCATCATGTTTAACCCTGAGGTAGTTTGTAGTGACCTCCACCTACTCTCAGCCATCATGTTTAACCCTGAGGGAATGTGTAGTCACCTCCTCACACTCTCAGCCATCAGGTGTAACCCTGAGGGAGTGTGTAGTGACCTCCTCCTACTCTCAGCCATCATGTTTAACCCTGAGGTAGTGTGTAGTGACCTCCTACTCTCAGCCATCATGTTTAACCCTGAGGTAGTGTGTAGTGACCTCCTCCTACTCTCAGCCATCATGTTTAACCCTGAGGGAATGTGTAGTTACCTCCTCATACTCTCAGCCATCATGTTTAACCCAGAGGGAGTGTGTAGTGACCTCCTACTCTCAGCCATCATGTTTAACCCTGAGGGAGTGTGTAGTGACCTCCTCCTACTCTCAGCCATCATGTTTACCCCTGAGGGAGTGTGTAGTGACCTCCTCCTACTCTCAGCCATCATGTTTAACCCTGAGGGAGTGTGTAGTGACCTCCTCCTACTCTCAGCCATCATGTTTGACCCTGAGGGAGTGTGTAGTGACCTCCTACACTCAGCCATCATGTTTGACCATGAGGGAGTGTGTAGTGACCTACTTTCAGCCATCATGTTTAACCCTGAGGTAGTGTGTAGTGACCTCCTACTCTCAGCCATCATGTTTAACCCTGAGGGAGTGTGTAGTGAACTCCTCCTACTCTCAGCCATCATGTTTAACCCTGAGGGAGTGTGTAGTGACCTCCTCCTCCTACTCTCAGCCATAATGTTAAACCCTGAGGGAGTGTGTAGTGACCTCCTCCTACTCTCAGCCATCATGTTTAACCCTGAGGTAGTGTGTAGTGACCTCCTCCTACTCTCAGCCATCATGTTTAACCCTGAGGTAGTGTGTAGTGACCTCCTCCTCCTACTCTCAGCCATCATGTTTAACCCTGAGGGAATGTGTAGTGACCTCCTACTCTCAGCCATCATGTTTAACCCTGAGGTAGTTTGTAGTGACCTCCACCTACTCTCAGCCATCATGTTTAACCCTGAGGGAATGTGTAGTCACCTCCTCACACTCTCAGCCATCAGGTATAACCCTGAGGGAGTGTGTAGTGACCTCTTCCTCCTACTCTCAGCCATCATGTTTAACCCTGAGGTAGTGTGTAGTGATCTCCTACTCTCAGCCATCATGTTTAACCCTGAGGTAGTGTGTAGTGACCTCCTCCTACTCTCAGCCATCATGTTTACCCCTGAGGGAGTGTGTAGTGACCTCCTCCTACTCTCAGCCATCATGTTTAACCCTGAGGGAGTGTGTAGTGACCTCCTCCTACTCTCAGCCATCATGTTTGACCCTGAGGGAGTGTGTAGTGACCTCCTACACTCAGCCATCATGTTTGACCATGAGGGAGTGTGTAGTGACCTACTTTCAGCCATCATGTTTAACCCTGAGGTAGTGTGTAGTGACCTCCTACTCTCAGCCATCATGTTTAACCCTGAGGGAGTGTGTAGTGAACTCCTCCTACTCTCAGCCATCATGTTTAACCCTGAGGGAGTGTGTAGTGACCTCCTCCTCCTACTCTCAGCCATAATGTTAAACCCTGAGGGAGTGTGTAGTGACCTCCTCCTACTCTCAGCCATCATGTTTAACCCTGAGGTAGTGTGTAGTGACCTCCTCCTACTCTCAGCCATCATGTTTAACCCTGAGGTAGTGTGTAGTGACCTCCTCCTCCTACTCTCAGCCATCATGTTTAACCCTGAGGGAATGTGTAGTGACCTCCTACTCTCAGCCATCATGTTTAACCCTGAGGTAGTTTGTAGTGACCTCCACCTACTCTCAGCCATCATGTTTAACCCTGAGGGAATGTGTAGTCACCTCCTCACACTCTCAGCCATCAGGTATAACCCTGAGGGAGTGTGTAGTGACCTCTTCCTCCTACTCTCAGCCATCATGTTTAACCCTGAGGTAGTGTGTAGTGATCTCCTACTCTCAGCCATCATGTTTAACCCTGAGGTAGTGTGTAGTGACCTCCTCCTACTCTCAGCCATCATGTTTAACCCTGAGGGAATGTGTAGTGACCTCCTCATACTCTCAGCCATCACGTTTAACCCTGAGGGAGTGTGTAGTGACCTCCTACTCTCAGCCATCATGTTTAACCCTGAGGGAGTGTGTAGTGACCTCCTCCTACTCTCAGCCATCATGTTTAACCCTGAGGTAGTGAGTAGTGACCTCCTCCTCCTACTCTCAGCCATCATGTTTAACCCTGAGGGAGTGTGTAGTAACCTCCTCCTACTCTCAGCCATCATGTTTAACCCTGAGGTAGTGTGTAGTGACCTCCTACTCTCAGCCATCATGTTTAACCCTGAGGTAGTTTGTAGTGACCTCCACCTACTCTCAGCCATCATGTTTAACCCTGAGGGAATGTGTAGTCACCTCCTCACACTCTCAGCCATCAGGTGTAACCCTGAGGGAGTGTGTAGTGACCTCTTCCTCCTACTCTCAGCCATCATGTTTAACCCTGAGGTAGTGTGTAGTGATCTCCTACTCTCAGCCATCATGTTTAAACCTGAGGTAGTGTGTAGTGACCTCCTCCTACTCTCAGCCATCATGTTTAACCCTGAGGGAATGTGTAGTGACCTCCTCATACTCTCAGCCATCACGTTTAACCCTGAGGGAGTGTGTAGTGACCTCCTACTCTCAGCCATCATGTTTAATCCTGAGGGAGTGTGTAGTGACCTCCTCCTACTCTCAGCCATCATGTTTAACCCTGAGGGAGTGTGTAGTGACCTCCTCCTACTCTCAGCCATCATGTTTAACCCTGAGGGAGTGTGTAGTGACCTCCTCCTACTCTCAGCCATCATGTTTGACCCTGAGGGAGTGTGTAGTGACCTCCTACACTCAGCCATCATGTTTGACCATGAGGGAGTGTGTAGTGACCTACTTTCAGCCATCATGTTTAACCCCGAGGGAGTGTGTAGTGTTCTCCTCCTACTCTCAGCCATCATGTTTAACCCTGAGGGAGTGTGTAGTGAACTCCTCCTACTCTCAGCCATCATGTTTAACCCTGAGGGAGTGTGTAGTGACCTCCTACTCTCAGCCATCATGTTTAACCCTGAGGGAGTGTGTAGTAACCTCCTCCTACTCTCAGCCATCATGTTTAACCCTGAGGTAGTGTGTAGTGACCTCCTACTCTCAGCCATCATGTTTAACCCTGAGGTAGTGTGTAGTGACCTCCTCCTACTCTCAGCCATCATGTTTAACCCTGAGGGAATGTGTAGTCACCTCCTCATACTCTCAGCCATCATGTTTAACCCTGAGGGAGTGTGTAGTGACCTCCTCCTACTCTCAGCCATCATGTTTACCCCTGAGGGAGTGTGTAGTGACCTCCTCCTACTCTCAGCCATCATGTTTAACCCTGAGGGAGTGTGTAGTGACCTCCTCCTACTCTCAGCCATCATGTTTGACCCTGAGGGAGTGTGTAGTGACCTCCTACACTCAGCCATCATGTTTGACCATGAGGGAGTGTGTAGTGACCTACTTTCAGCCATCATGTTTAACCCTGAGGTAGTGTGTAGTGACCTCCTACTCTCAGCCATCATGTTTAACCCTGAGGGAGTGTGTAGTGAACTCCTCCTACTCTCAGCCATCATGTTTAACCCTGAGGGAGTGTGTAGTGACCTCCTCCTCCTACTCTCAGCCATCATGTTTAACCCTGAGGGAGTGTGTAGTGACCTCCTCCTACTCTCAGCCATCATGTTTAACCCTGAGGTAGTGTGTAGTGACCTCCTCCTACTCTCAGCCATCATGTTTAACCCTGAGGTAGTGTGTAGTGACCTCCTCCTCCTACTCTCAGCCATCATGTTTAACCCTGAGGGAATGTGTAGTTACCTCCTACTCTCAGCCATCATGTTTAACCCTGAGGTAGTTTGTAGTGACCTCCACCTACTCTCAGCCATCATGTTTAACCCTGAGGGAATGTGTAGTCACCTCCTCACACTCTCAGCCATCAGGTATAACCCTGAGGGAGTGTGTAGTGACCTCTTCCTCCTACTCTCAGCCATCATGTTTAACCCTGAGGTAGTGTGTAGTGATCTCCTACTCTCAGCCATCATGTTTAACCCTGAGGTAGTGTGTAGTGACCTCCTCCTACTCTCAGCCATCATGTTTAACCCTGAGGGAATGTGTAGTGACCTCCTCATACTCTCAGCCATCACGTTTAACCCTGAGGGAGTGTGTAGTGACCTCCTACTCTCAGCCATCATGTTTAACCCTGAGGGAGTGTGTAGTGACCTCCTCCTACTCTCAGCCATCATGTTTAACCCTGAGGTAGTGTGTAGTGACCTCCTCCTCCTACTCTCAGCCATCATGTTTAACCCTGAGGGAGTGTGTAGTAACCTCCTCCTACTCTCAGCCATCATGTTTAACCCTGAGGTAGTGTGTAGTGACCTCCTACTCTCAGCCATCATGTTTAACCCTGAGGTAGTTTGTAGTGACCTCCACCTACTCTCAGCCATCATGTTTAACCCTGAGGGAATGTGTAGTCACCTCCTCACACTCTCAGCCATCAGGTGTAACCCTGAGGGAGTGTGTAGTGACCTCTTCCTCCTACTCTCAGCCATCATGTTTAACCCTGAGGTAGTGTGTAGTGATCTCCTACTCTCAGCCATCATGTTTAAACCTGAGGTAGTGTGTAGTGACCTCCTCCTACTCTCAGCCATCATGTTTAACCCTGAGGGAATGTGTAGTGACCTCCTCATACTCTCAGCCATCACGTTTAACCCTGAGGGAGTGTGTAGTGACCTCCTACTCTCAGCCATCATGTTTAACCCTGAGGGAGTGTGTAGTGACCTCCTCCTACTCTCAGCCATCATGTTTAACCCTGAGGGAGTGTGTAGTGACCTCCTCCTACTCTCAGCCATCATGTTTAACCCTGAGGGAGTGTGTAGTGACCTCCTCCTACTCTCAGCCATCATGTTTGACCCTGAGGGAGTGTGTAGTGACCTCCTACACTCAGCCATCATGTTTGACCATGAGGGAGTGTGTAGTGACCTACTTTCAGCCATCATGTTTAACCCCGAGGGAGTGTGTAGTGACCTCCTCCTACTCTCAGCCATCATATTTAACCCTGAGGGAGTGTGTAGTGAACTCCTCCTACTCTCAGCCATCATGTTTAACCCTGAGGGAGTGTGTAGTGACCTCCTACTCTCAGCCATCATGTTTAACCCTGAGGGAGTGTGTAGTAACCTCCTCCTACTCTCAGCCATCATGTTTAACCCTGAGGTAGTGTGTAGTGACCTCCTACTCTCAGCCATCATGTTTAACCCTGAGGTAGTGTGTAGTGACCTCCTCCTACTCTCAGCCATCATGTTTAACCCTGAGGGAATGTGTAGTCACCTCCTCATACTCTCAGCCATCACGTTTAACCCTGAGGGAGTGTGTAGTGACCTCTTCCTCCTACTCTCAGCCATCATGTTTAATCCTGTGGGAGTGTGTAGTGAGCTCCTCCTACTCTCAGCCATCATGTTTAACCCTGAGGTAGTGTGTAGTGACCTCCTACTCTCAGCCATCATGTTTAACCCTGAGGTAGTGTGTAGTGACCTCCTCCTACTCTCAGCCATCATGTTTAACCCTGAGGGAATGTGTAGTGACCTCCTCATACTCTCAGCCATCATGTTTAACCCAGAGGGAGTGTGTAGTGACCTCCTACTCTCAGCCATCATGTTTAACCCTGAGGGAGTGTGTAGTGACCTCCTCCTACTCTCAGCCATCATGTTTACCCCTGAGGGAGTGTGTAGTGACCTCCTCCTACTCTCAGCCATCATGTTTAACCCCGAGGGAGTGTGTAGTGACCTCCTCCTACTCTCAGCCATCATGTTTAACCCTGAGGTAGTGTGTAGTGACCTCCTACTCTCAGCCATCATGTTTAACCCCGAGGTAGTGTGTAGTGACCTCCTCCTACTCTCAGCCATCATGTTTAACCCTGAGGGAATGTGTAGTGACCTCCTCATACTCTCAGCCATCACGTTTAACCCTGAGGGAGTGTGTAGTGACCTCCTACTCTCAGCCATCATGTTTAACCCTGAGGGAGTGTGTAGTGACCTCCTCCTACTCTCAGCCATCATGTTTACCCCTGAGGGAGTGTGTAGTGACCTCCTCCTACTCTCAGCCATCATGTTTGACCCTGAGGGAGTGTGTAGTGACCTCCTACACTCAGCCATCATGTTTGACCATGAGGGAGTGTGTAGTGACCTACTTTCAGCCATCATGTTTAACCCTGAGGGAGTGTGTAGTGACCTCCTCCTACTCTCAGCCATCACGTTTAACCCTGAGGGAGTGTGTAGTGACCTCCTACACTCAGCCATCATGTTTAACCCTGAGGGAGTGTGTAGTGACCTCCTACTCTCAGCCATCATGTTTAACCCTGAGGGAGTGTGTAGTGACCTCCTCCTTCTATTCTCAGCCATCATATTTAACCCTGAGGGAGTGTGTAGTGACCTCCTCCTACTCTCAGCCATCATGTTTAACCCTGAGGGAATGTGTAGTCACCTCCTCATACTCTCAGCCATCACGTTTAACCCTGAGGGAGTGTGTAGTGACCTCTTCCTCCTACTCTCAGCCATCATGTTTAACCCTGAGGGAGTGTGTAGTGACCTCCTCCTACTCTCAGCCATCATGTTTAACCCTGAGGTAGTGTGTAGTGACCTCTTCCTCCTACTCTCAGCCATCATGTTGAACCCTGAGGGAGTGTGTAGTAACCTCCTCCTACTCTCAGCCATCATGTTTAACCCTGAGGTAGTTTGTAGTGACCTCCACCTACTCTCAGCCATCATGTTTAACCCTGAGGGAATGTGTAGTCACCTCCTCACACTCTCAGCCATCAGGTATAACCCTGAGGGAGTGTGTAGTGACCTCTTCCTCCTACTCTCAGCCATCATGTTTAACCCTGAGGTAGTGTGTAGTGATCTCCTACTCTCAGCCATCATGTTTAACCCTGAGGTAGTGTGTAGTGACCTCCTCCTACTCTCAGCCATCATGTTTAACCCTGAGGGAATGTGTAGTGACCTCCTCATACTCTCAGCCATCACGTTTAACCCTGAGGGAGTGTGTAGTGACCTCCTACTCTCAGCCATCATGTTTAACCCTGAGGGAGTGTGTAGTGACCTCCTCCTACTCTCAGCCATCATGTTTAACCCTGAGGGAGTGTGTAGTGACCTCCTCCTACTCTCAGCCATCATGTTTAACCCTGAGGGAGTGTGTAGTGACCTCCTCCTACTCTCAGCCATCATGTTTGACCCTGAGGGAGTGTGTAGTGACCTCCTACACTCAGCCATCATGTTTGACCATGAGGGAGTGTGTAGTGACCTACTTTCAGCCATCATGTTTAACCCCGAGGGAGTGTGTAGTGACCTCCTCCTACTCTCAGCCATCATGTTTAACCCTGAGGGAGTGTGTAGTGACCTCCTACTCACAGCCATCATGTTTAACCCTGATGGAGTGTGTAGTGACCTCCTCCTACTCTCAGCCATCATGTTTGACCCTGAGGGAGTGTGTAGTGAACTCCTACACTCAGCCATCATGTTTGACCTTGAGGGAGTGTGTAGTGACCTACTTTCAGCCATCATGTTTAACCCTGAGGGAGTGTGTAGTGACCTCCTCCTCCTACTCTCAGCCATCATGTTTAACCCTGAGGGAATGTGTAGTGACCTCCTACTTTCAGCCATCTTGTTTAACCCTGAGGGAGTGTGTAGTGACCTCCTCCTACTCTCAGCCATCATGTTTAACCCTGAGGGAGTGTGTAGTGACCTCCTACTTTCAGCCATCATGTTTAACCCTGAGGGAGTGTATAGTGACCTCCTCATACTCTCAGCCATCATGTTTGACCCTGAGGGAGTGTGTAGTGACCTCCTACTCTCAGCCATCATGTTTAACCCTGAGGGAGTGTGTAGTGACCTCCTCCTACTCTCAGCCATCATGTTTAACCCTGAGGGAGTGTGTAGTGACCTCCTACTTTCAGCCATCATGTTTAACCCTGAGGGAGTGTGTAGTGACCTCATACTCTCAGCCATCATATTTAACCCTGAGGGAGTGTATAGTGACCTCCTCCTACACTCAGCCATCATGTTTAACCCTGAGGGAGTGTGTAGTGACCTCCTCCTACTCTCAGTCATCATGTTTTACCCTGAGGGAGTGTGTAGTGACCTCCTCCTACTCTCAGCCATCATATTTAACCCTGAGGGAGTGTGTAGTGACCTCCTACTCTCAGCCATCATGTTTAACCCTGAGGGAGTGTGTAGTGACCTCCTACTCTCAGGCATCATGTTTAACCCTGAGGGAGTGTGTAGTGACCTCCTACTCTCAGGCATCATGTTTAACCCTGAGGGAGTGTGTAGTGACCTCCTACTCTCAGGCATCATGTTTAACCCTGAGGTAGTGTGTAGTGACCTCCTCATACTCTCAGCCATCATGTTTAACCCTGAGGGAGTGTGTAGTGACCTCCTACTCTCAGCCATCATGTTTAACCCTGAGGGAGTGTGTAGTGACCTCCTATTCTCAGGCATCATGTTTAACCCTGAGGGAGTGTGTAGTGACCTCCTACTCTCAGGCATCATGTTTAACCCTGAGGGAGTGTGTAGTGACCTCCTACTCTCAGCCATCATGTTTAACCCTGAGGGAGTGTGTAGTGACCTCCTATTCTCAGGCATCATGTTTAACCTTACAGGGATCTCACTAGCATCATGTGATGCTCTATGTAGGCCTTTTATTGTATAGTACCCGACTTGCCAAAGTAAATGGTCAATATATGTTACTGTATGATGCAAATAGTAGGCGAATGACACAATGTGGGCATGCACATTACTGTCCTTGTTACTGGCTTTGTGGGTTAATCGCTGTATGTAATGTGTAAAAACAACAGTGCTATTGAATGTTGGAAGATGTTTGCTGTATTTATTTAGCTTCTGATTTTTAGGGTTGTTTATAATATGACAGCATTTGTAGTGTCTTGCATGGTGTGCCTTACTCCTCTCTACTCTGCTCTCCTCTCTCCTCTCCTGTCACGCTCGTAGAAATGGTCGGACCAAGGCGCAGCGTGATATGAGTTCCACATCTTTTATTTCTGTTAAACTTTAACAAAACAATAAACAAACTACTACAAACGTGAAAGCTGTAGTGCACAAAACACTAACACAAACAATATCCCACAAAGCAGGTGGGAACAGGGAACCCATAAGTATGATCCCCAATTAGAGACAACGAACATCAGCTGCCTCTAATTGGGAACCAATTACGCCCTGACCTACAACACCATAGAGAACCAAGGGCTCTCTATGGTCAGGGCGTGACATCTCCTCTCTGCGCTCTCCACTCCTCTCTGCTCACCTCTCTCCTCTCCTCTCTGCGCCCTCCTCTCCTTTCTGCTTTCCTCTCCGCTCTCCACTCCTCTCCCCTCTCTCCTCTCATCTCCGCTCTCCTCTCTCCTCTCCTCTCTGCGCTCTCCTCTCTTCTCTGCTCTCCTATCCGCTCTCCTCTCCGCTCTGCTCTCCTCTCCGCTCTCCGCTCTCCTCTCTCCTCTCCTTTCTGCTCTGCTCTACTCTCCTCTACTCTCTCCTCTTCTCTCTGCTCTCCTCTCCTCTCTGCTTTCCTCTCTGCTCCTCTCTCCTCTCCGCTCTCCTCTCTGCTCTCCTCTCAGCTCTGCTCTCCTCTCTGCTCTGCTCTGCCCTCCTCTCATTTCCTCTCTGCTCTACACTCTGCTCTCCTCTCTTCTGCTCTCCTCTCCGCTCTCCTCTCTGCTCTCCTTTCTTCTCTGCTCTGCTCTTCTCTCCTCTCCTCTCTGCTCTCCTCTCTGCTCCTCTCTCCTCCCCACTTTCCTCTCCTCTCCTCCCCACTTTCCTCTCCTCTCTGCTCTGCTCTGCCCTCCTCTCATTTCCTCTCTGCTCTACACTCTGCTCTCCTCTCTTCTGCTCTCATTTCCTCTCTGCTCTACACTCTGCTCTCCTCTCTTCTGCTCTCCTCTCCGCTCTCCTCTCTGCTCTCCTTTCTTCTCTGCTCTGCTCTCCTCTCCTCTCTGCTCTCCTCTCTCCTCTCCTTTCTTCTCTCGTCTCTTCTCTCCTCCCCACTTTCCTCTCCTCTCCTCTCCTCTCCTCTCCTCTCTTCTCCTCTGCTCTGCTCTGCTCTGCTCTGCTTTACTCTTTGCTCTCCTTTCCTCTGCTGTCCTCTCCTCTCTGATCTCTCTGCTCCGCTCTCCTCTCCTCTGCTCTCCTCTCTGCTCTGTTCTCTGCTCTGCTGTCCTCAGCGTTGTCTAGCATTGCTGAGTCTCATTGTTATAAATGAACACTTCTCAGCCCAGTGTTTCTCCTCACCACACCCCTGATGATTTTGGACAGGCTGGGACCAAACAAATCTTTTTGTGTTACATTCAGGGATAGGTAGCTCTGCAATCCGTGCATTACTCACAGCTTCCATGCTGTGAGTGTTTAAACCTTAGAAACATTTCTTAAAAAAGCTAAAAAAAAACTCCCTCCAGGTTGCTTATTATCAGTTAGAATGTTGTTCTGCTTCCACTGTTAAAGGAATGAAAACACATCTTTGTGCTCAGTAAAGGAAAGGTGACGGGTTAGTACAGAATCTGTGTGTTTGTCTTTGTGTGCCTGGGTGCGTGTGTGACTTCACTCCTGACATTTCTGTGTTGTCTCAGAGGCATAATGTTTATGGCTCATCACAATGCAGCACATTAAGGCAGGCTCTGATAAACCCGCTCATTGTCTCTGGGAAGACAGAGAAGGTTAATCACCCTGTTTTTATGACACTAATGTACACAACCCCTCCTCCGGCCTCATCCCTATCTGTTCTCCTCTGGAGAGAGAAAGAGTCATTTTAACAGTAGCTCATTGTGTGACTGTCAGTTGATATCAAATGTCACCTTGTCTCGTCTCATGGAGAGAGAGAGACATTATATGACCCAACCAAATCATGAATAAACTAAAGATAATTACTTGACACATTAAGAAGAATTAACAAAAAAACGGAGCAAATTAGAATGCTATTTGGCCCTAAACAGAGAGTACACAGTGGCAGAATACCTGACCAAAATTAAGGAAAGCTTTGATTATATACAGACTAAGTGAGCATAGCCTTGCTATTGAGAAAGGTGGCCGTAGGGAGACCTGGCTCTCAAAGGAAGACAGGCTATGTGCACACTGCCCACAAAATGAAGTGGAAACTGAGCTGCACATCCTAACCTCCTGCCAAATGTACGACTATATTAGAGACACAGATTTCCCTCAGATTACACAGACCCACAAAAAAATTCAAAACAAACCCAATTTTGATCAACACCCATATCTATTTGGTGAAATGCCACAGTGTGTCATCACAGCAGCAAGATTTGTGATCTGTTGCCACAAGAAAAGGGCAACCGGTGAAGAACAAACACCATTGTAAATACAACCTATATTTATGTTTATTTATTTTCCCTTTTGTAGTTTAACTATTTGCACATTGTTACAACACTGTACATAGACATGATATGACATTTGAAATGTTTCTATTCCTTTGGAACTTTTATGAGTGTAATGTTCACTGTACATTTTTTATTGTTTATTTCACTTTTGTTTATTATCCATTTCATATTTGTTATATTATCTATTTCACTTGCTTTGGCAATGTAAACATATGCTTCCCATGCCATTAAAGCCCTTTGAATTGAATTGAATTGAATTGAATTGACATCCCTCCAAGGCCGACAGTACTAGTCTATCTTTCTGCCCAGAGATAAAGTAGCTGCTCTCAAAGCCATCACGTTGATTCTTTCAAACTGCTTGACGGAAAACAGTAAATACTCTTTTATCCTGACGTACCTGGGTATTAGACGTGAAGCAGCCGTGTAACTCTTCTTAACTTTGAGCGGTACCATCATTTCTCTTTTTATAGCTTCTCTTTTACAGCGCTTTCCCACGTGTATAGATGTAGGTTTAATCTAGTCTCCTGTATGCCAAAATAATAAAGAATAAAGGCATTTCAAATGTCATTTTATGTCTATATACAGTATTGTAATGTGCAAATAGTTTAAGTACAAAGGGAAAATAAATAAACATAAATATAGATTATAGATTTATATAGATTTACAATGGTGTTTGTTCTTCACCGGTTGCCCTTTTCTTGTGTCTCTCTGTCTCTCTCTCCCCACCAGTAGAAGCAGACATGTTTTAGAACCGGTAGTTAATGTCGGAGAAAAGAACCTCAGGAGAATCATTCATAGATAATGAAGCAGGGGGTAAAATACCACGTTGACAGTTCCACAAAGTCTTGACTGTCAGGTTTAATTATGACACCGCAGGGCCAGTGTCACGTTTTCACTCCTCACATCTCCTCTCACCAGACAGTAGGTCTAATCGTTGTTGGGTTTTTTTTTACATAGGAGCTATAAGCTAAGTGATCTGATATGAAATATGGTGTTGTATAGGTCTAAATATAGGCATCATTATTGGACAACAGCTAAATCTATTTGCTGCTGTACAGTCCATGGTAGTTTGGTCTTTCCCTAAGCTAGGTGATCTGATTATAAATACACCGTGTTGTGTTGTAAATATGGATGTTTTGCTGCAAAATCTTTGAAAACAGCTAAACCTGTACATTGCTGTACGGTAGCTTTAGTCTTTTCCTTAGGAGCTAGATACCCTGATGCATCTGAAACATCACATTGTGATGCATAATTATTGGAGGATAAGGAACATTGCTGTACTGTATGCATCTATGTGGGCGGCTGTCATTCAGCATTCTAAAGTCCCCATATACAATAGACTGGGTGTAAAGAAATATCTGTTCAAAGCTTTAAATGAGTACAGCGCCTTAACTCCTTCTCTCACTCTCACAGGGGATTTTTAACTCCCTGATCCAGTGAAGGGAGATGGGAGATGTGGATGGCTCACCCCATTGATGTAACTGTCCTCAATGCAACGCGTAACATCCCTGTCCCAACATGATTTGTTCTCTAGTCTCCCCTCTCCTACAGTCCACCAGGGTTGATGAAGACTTTCCATTTGGACTCTGTCCCTGTGAGTTAGATGTTGAATCTCTCTCTCTCTCTCTCTCGCTCGCTCGCTCTCTCTCTCTCTCTCTTGCTCTCTCTCTCTCTCGCTCTCTCAGCCCCTCATGATGGGTTCAGATTTTTTGTGTGGCCCCCACCCCCATCAAAGTTGCCCACCCCTGCTCTAAATTGTAGCAGATAGGGGTTCTTTGGCTTGTAACCGTAGCAAAACCCTTTTTGGTGCTATGTAGAACCATTTTTTGAATGTTCTATAAATAACCATGCTGATAAGGTTCTAAATGGCACCTGTATAGTGCTATGAAGAACCCTTTCCTAAGGTTCTATGAAGTACCATTAAAAAATGTATTTTATAAACTGGGTGATTGACTTCGTGATATATGGCCAATATACCACAGCTAAGGGCTGTGTCCAGGAACTCCAGTTGCATCGTGCGTAAGAACATTAGCCATATACCACACCTCCTCGGGCCTTATTGCTTAAATATAGCACCTAAAAAGGGTTCCGCTGTCGTTAAATCCCTTTTTGGGGCTATATAGAACCCTTTTTATTAGTTGAATCAAGCCAGCTACCCCTGGAACAGCTGGGGGTCCCTGAGGGGAGAATTGACAACTGGTGACTGATTTAGTCAACCTTTTTTGATTGACACAAGGCCATACGTGAGTCTCTCACAAGACACTGGCCATAGTCATATATAATATGTCATTCTTCTTCTTCTGTGAGGTTTAACGGCGGTTGACATCCAATATGTTGCATTGCCACCCCCAACTGAACTATAGTGTAGATCCATTACACTTTGTGATACAAAATGGGAAAAGGGAACCAAAAAAGGGAACAAAATTGTATATATTTATAGATTCATATATATTTATTTTTAGATATTTATATGTATTTATATATTTATATATACAGTACCAGTCGAAAGTTTGGACACACCTACTCATTCCAGGGTTTTCTTTATTTTTACTACATTGTAGAATAATATTTTAGAATAAGGCTGTAATGTAACAAAATGTGTAAAAAGGGAAGGGGTCTGAATACTTTCTGAATGCACTGTATAGTGTATCCTAACATGACCATGGGTAAAGACTCAAAAGGACTGACAGTGACTCCTCAGTTTCACCACGGTGTTAATCCTGGTCACAAACACCAACAATCTTCAACTTCAACTACTCCACCTCCACACTTAACGCTACCCCTACTCCTTGCCCTGTTCCTAAGAGCAAAGGAAGAAACAGATCTTGACTCAAGTTGCGTGGCACAGAGCGCCTGATCCTTCTGGTCAGAAGGAACACAAACATCAGAAGTCCACGTCGGGTTACCTTCACCGACTCGACAACACCCATCATCTTTTCCACCCAACCTGAAAGCATCCATTGATCAGCCAAAAGGCCTGGTATAATATGTAATGGCATAACACAACACATTAGATCAACTGAAATGACACTCACGGTTGCACAAAAAGAGCTGTGAGAAAACCACACACCCAAATATGCTAATGAGCCGCCTCCCCTACAGTTTAATGATCATTAAAATAGCAAATAAGCCTTTTGTGAACTGCAAAGAACCATTGAAGGGTTATTTGAGTCATTATGGTTCCACGTAGAACCATCACCCTTCCCAAAGAAACGTTGAGAAACCCTATTTGTTTTGTTTGTACGTTTCAGGGCTGTAGAATATAAAAAAGCTTCACATCTGAACACAAAGCAGCCAGTAGTGTTCCTGTATCAATGCATAAGGAGGACACACTTACCATAACAGCTTATCCACCGTCATGAATTGGCTACATTTATGAATGTGATTGTGCTATCCAAGTGGTAGGCAGTAGTCACAGCTGTTTTGAATGGAACAACAACAACAAAAAGTATTCCACAGGGACTGGAAACTGGTGGCTTATCATTTATAAAATGTCTTGCTCTTTGTGTGTGTGTGTGTGTGTGTGTGTGTGTGTGTGTGTGTGTGTGTGTGTGTGTGTGTGTGTGTGTGTGTGTGTGTGTGTGTGTGTGTGTGTGTGTGTGTGTGTGTGTGTGTGTGTGTGTGTGTGTGTGTGTTTTCCTCCCTCTTATTCTCCCCAGAGAGTTTATTAAAGTAGGTTGTGGATTGTGTAAAATGAAAGGATAAAGAAAATAGCATATGGCAACCAGCCCCACCAAAGAATGATTATAATCTGTTGCAAAGAAAACATGACTAGTGTACTTCAGCTTGGTTTGGCCAATCTGGAGAAAAACAGTTTATGAAACTCCATGTAGTAGTGACGGACCATCTTGTTAGTCTTTCAGTAAGGATGGAAAACATGATGGTGTTTGTCTATTGGCTTATTCAAATATGAGCTTTGGAGTTGAATCTCTGTCTGAACAAGACCTCGCGTCTGGGGGAGTGTCCCGCTCATCAGTCACAGTAATGACCCAGTGAAGAAATCATAAAACAGTGCCAGAAATAGGATTTTATATTTACCTTCTGCCCTACCCCCTTCCTCTCCCTCCCACACAGTAGACATCGTCATCAAGATGGCTGCCACTTGTAGTCTTTCTCTGCAAAACATTAACTCTGGCATACTTTCAATACACTGATCCAAATAAACTAGTTGGCCAACCATTATGTAAACAAATGACTTGGCTTTAGCATGAAAACATCACATCAGATCAACAAAGTGATAATCCTGCTCCAGCTATGATCACTTAATGGCATTTTTCCCTTAGAGGATGCGGAAAGGCTTGGGATGGGACTATTTTAGGTTTTAGAGTCTAAAAAGGCTCCAGAACGAGTAGGTCACACAGGCTATTATTTCATTTGTGAATGTGTTATGAGGGAGTGTATGGTGAGGCTCTGTGACTAGTTCTGTAGGCTTTGGTTCCCCTGTAGGAAAACACGCGACAGTCATTCAGGAAGAGGTTTACAGAGTGGCACTGAGACTATAAGTGACTATAACTGCCACCAGACCTCTCTCTCTGCTGGATCCTTCTGGTATTCTGCACCATATTTGTCACAGTTCTATTTTTGTATTTCTATATCTAGTGTATCTATATCTTTGGTTCTATATCTACACACAGTTCTATTTATATCATTAATCTAAAAGTAATGTTGATTCTCTTTCTTTCTCTCTTTCTCTCCTCTCTCTCACCACTCGACTCCCTTTTCCAGTCCTCCTCCCCATCCCTTCATCTTGGAGCGATAGAAAGCAGAAAGCCCTGTCCTTTGTCTAGCAACAAACATGTTTTCTCTTTAACAACCTGACTGATCCAATACGGAGGAAAATATACCTCTTAAAATCTTGTTTTTCCCTCCTTCTCACTTTGTGTTTTGCTCCAGTGACTCTTACCAACGCAGTTTATCCACATTGTTGGACAATGTGAACAGTCGTTCATGCACTGCCAATGTCAAGGGAGTCATTTATAATCTCTTTTTTCTTCTCTGACAAACTTTTTTTTCCCCAATAAAGCGTCCCAGACGGTGCCTGTAAATGTTTAACAAGGTTAGTTTTCAGTTGTAGTTTCCACAGGGTATCCTCTCCTCTATTATCCTGTTATATTGGTGTGTGTAAAATAACACAATGAAAGGTTTGGGTTCGTGTAAGGTCAAACAGAGAGTTTTAAGATGCCATTTTCTCTACTTACATAATAATACAAGGAGCTCTGCAGATTGTGTGGGTTGGGATCATCCTTTACTGCCGTCTCTATGGGGGTTTCGCTCTGTTTTTTTCTGTTTCCAGCTGGCTCTCTCTTTCTCCCTGGCTCTATTCCACCCTCTCTCTCTTATCTCTATCTCTGTCTTCCCTGCTCTCTTCATCTATCCATCCATCTCTCTCTCTCTCTAGGCATCAGACTGGGTGTTGGTCAGGGGGTTCTCCTCACCGCTGCCTTACTGCCTGGTCACATAGGCTCGTCCCAGAGTTTCCCTACTATATTTATAGAAGCCTTTCTGTTTTTTAAATGCTTATCAACAGCCACAGTATTCCCAACCCACCAATTTACCGTACTGAGTAGTGCATCTCTGGCTATACCACAAGGGCTCTGACTATACCACAGGGCTCTGACTACACCACTGGCTATGGTGTACGGAGAAAAAAAAATGTATGAAATGTATGCATTCACTACTGTAAGTCGCTCTGGATAAGAGTGTCTGCTAAATGACTAAAATGTAAAAATGTAACAAATGTCTATACAACAGGGCTCTGACTACACCACTGGGCTCTGACTACACCACTGGCTATACCACAGGGTTCTGACTACACCACTGGCTAAACCACAGGGTTCTGATTACACCACAGGGTTCTGATTACACCACAGGGTTCTGACTCTACCACAGGGTTCTGATTACACCACAGGGCTCTGACTATACCACAGGGTTCTGATTACACCACAGGGTTCTGACTCTACCACAGGGTTCTGATTACACCACAGGGCTCTGACTATACCACAGGGTTCTGATTACACCACAGGGCTCTGACTATACCACAGGGTTCTGACTACACCACAGGGCTCTGACTATACCACAGGGTTCTGATTACACCACAGGGCTCTGACTATACCACAGGGTTCTGATTACACCACAGGGCTCTGACTACACCACTGGCTATACAACAGGGCTCTGACTACACCATTGGGCTCTGACTACACCACTGGCTATACCACAGAGTTCTGACTATACCACAAGGTTCTGACTATACCACAGGGTTCTGATTATATCACAGGGTTCTGATTACACCACAGGGCTCTGACTATACACCATTGGGCTCTGACTACACCACTGGCTATACTACAGGGTTCTGACTATACCACAAGGTTCTGACTATACCACAGGGTTCTGATTATATCACAGGGTTCTGACTATACCACAGGGTTCTGACTATACCACATGGTTGTGATTACACCACAGGGTTCTGAATATACCACAGGGTTCTGATTACACCACAGGGTTCTGACTATACCACAAGGTTCTGATTACACCACAGTGTTCTGACTGTTCCACAGGGTTCTGATTACACCACAGGGTTCTGACTATACCTCAGGGTTCTGATTACACCACATGGTTCTGACTGTATCACAGGGTTCTGATTACACCACATGGTTCTGACTATACCACAGAGTTCTGATTACACCACATGGTTCTGACTATACCACATGGTTCTGACTATACCACAGAGTTCTGATTACACCACAGGTTTCTGATTACACAACAGGGTTCTGACTATACCACAGAGTTCTGATTACACCACAGGTTTCTGATTACACAACAGGGTTCTGACTATACCACAGAGTTCTGATTACACCACAGGTTTCTGATTACACAACAGGGTTCTGACTATACCACAGGGTTCTGATTACACCACAGGTTTCTGATTACACAACAGGGTTCTGACTATACCACAGGTTTCTGATTACACAACAGGGTTCTGACTATACCACAGGGTTCTGATTACACCACAGGTTTCTGATTACACAACAGGGTTCTGACTACACCACAGGGTTCTGATTACACAACAGGGTTCTGACTATACCACAGGGTTCTGATTACACCACAGGTTTCTGATTACACAACAGGGTTCTGACTATACCACAGGGTTCTGATTACACCACAGGTTTCTGATTACACAACAGGGTTCTGACTATACCACAGGGTTCTGATTACACAACAGGGTTCTGACTATACCACAGGGTTCTGATTACACCACAGGGTTCTGATTACACCACAGGGTTCTGACTCTACCACAGGTTTCTGATTACACCACAGGGTTCTGACTATACCACAGGGTTCTGATTACACCACAGGGTTCTGATTACACAACAGGGTTCTGACTATACCACAGAGTTCTGATTACACCACAGGGTTCTGATTACACAACAGGGTTCTGACTATACCACAGGGTTCTGATTACACCACAGGGTTCTGATTACACAACAGGGTTCTGACTATACCACAGGGTTCTGATTACACCACAGGGTTCTGATTACACAACAGGGTTCTGACTATACCACAGGGTTCTGATTACACCACAGGGTTGTGGCTTCTCTCAGTCACATCATACAGTATGGGTTCTCCCCACCACATCTCTCTTTCTCTTTCTTTCTCACTTTCTCTCTGTCTCTCATTGCTCTCTAATGACTATTCCAATACGGAGTGTCAGTCTGCGTCTACCACATACTCTGTCTCTCCTCATGCACAGCCCACATGATTTACTGTTGAAACCCAGATCCTGGAACTAGAAGGATCTATTCTATACTATACTCTTTTGACTCTCTTCCATGCGTTTTTGAGTCATTTTCTAATCTTATTAGCTTTTGGAAATGCTTTATTGATTTGATATTCTACACCATTTATGAAGCTCTCAGTCTTTAGACTGTTTGTGCCTTGAGAGCCAACCAACCAACATTGCGAGATCTACTCAACATTCCTGAGGTGACGTCTGTATTCCAATCACCTCAATTCACGTCAACGCAAAGGAACCAGGATTAACAAGTACTGATTGTGTTGCAATTAAGCCTTGTGGTAAAACTGGGGAAAACAGCTCTACATGCCTGGTCCTGTCGGTGCTGTGGCATGCCAACAAAGCCTTACTACCGAGACGGCATAGCTGTATAATTAGCTTAATTGTTGCAGCAATACATTTCATCCCAAACATGAAAGATTTTTGAGAAACAAATCTAATTATAGTTAGAGAAGTTAACTATAATTAGCTATATAGTACACCGCCTTTGAACTGTCAACCTATTCCCTATATAGTACACTACTTTTGAACTGTCAACCTATTCCCTATATAGTACACTACTTTTGAACTGTGAACCTATTCCCTATATAGTACACTGCCTTTGAAATGTCAACCTATTCCCTATATAGTACACTGCCTTTGAACTGTCAACCTATTCCCTATATATAGTATACCGCCTTTGAACTGTCAACCTATTCCCTATATAGTACACTACTTTTGAACTGTGAACCTATTCCCTATATAGTACACTACTTTTGAAATGTCAACCTATTCCCTATATAGTACACTACTTTTGAACTGTCAACCTATTCCCTATATAGTACACTACTTTTGAACTGTCAACCTATTCCCTATATAGTTCACTACTTTTGAACTGTCAACCTATTCCCTATATAGTACACTACTTTTGAACTGTCAACCTATTCCCTATATAGTTCACTACTTTTGAACTGTCAACCCTTGTACAGAACACTACTTTTGAACTGTCAACCTATTCCCTATATAGTACACAACTTTTGAACTGTCAACCTATTCCCGATATAGTACACTACTTTTGAACTGTCAACCTATTCCCTATATAGTACACTACTTTTGACCAGAGCCGGCCTGAATTTCGGGACGCATACCGAACCAGCCAACGTTTCACTGCTGAGACAAGCTTTTCTATTTAGAAATGATGCTTTTCAGAGCAGGGTTTACCAGGTTGGTTTACTGTAATTTCAACAGGATTGATTAGACCTTGCCTTGCTTGGCATCTCAAATTAAACATTGCTCCAACATCACCAAAAAGATATACCTCAAATGTGACTCATCGCTACAGAGGGTAGTGCCTTCGGCCCAGTGCATCACCGGGGCAAAGCTTCCTGCCATCCTGGACCTCTATACCAGAAGAAGGCCCTAAAAATTGTCAAAGACTCCAGCCACCCTAGTCATAGACTGTTCTCTCTGCTACCGCACGGCAAGTGGTACCGGAGCGCCAAGTCTAGGTCCAAGAGCCTTCTAAACAGCTTCCACCCCCAAGCCATGAGACTCCTGAACATCTAATCAAATGGCTACAAAGACAATTTGCACCCCCCCCCCCTTTACACTGCTGCTACTCTCTGTTATCATCTATGCATAGTCACTTTAATAACTCTACCTACATGTACATATTACCTCGACTAACCGGTGCCCCCGCATTTTTATTTCTTACTTTTTTTAGGTATTTTCTTAAAACTGCATTGTTGGTTAAGGGCTTGTAAGTAAGCATTTCACTGTAAGGTGAATGCCTGCTGTATTCGGCGCATGTGACAAATACAATTTGATTTGATTTGATCATACCACATAAAAGGCCCAATTCAACCTCCAGATTATGGGATAGGGATTGGGAGATGTACTGTAGCTAGTGACGTGTCATTGGTGGGATAGGGGTGGGAGATGTACTGTAGCTAGTGACGTGTCATTGGTGGGATAGGGGTGGGAGATGTACTGGAGCTAGTGACGTGTCATTGGTGAGATAGGGGTGGGAGATGTACTGTAGCTAGTGACGTGTCATTGGTGGGATAGGGATGGGAGATGTACTGGAGCTAGTGACGTGTCATTGGAGGGATAGGGGTGGGAGATGTACTGTAGCTAGTGACGTGTCATTGGTGGGATAGGGGTGGGAGATGTACTGTAGCTAGTGATGTGTCATTGGTGGGATAGGGGTGGGAGATGTACTGTAGCTAGTGACGTGTCATTGGTGGGATATGGATGGGAGATGTACTGTAGCTAGTGACGTGTCATTGGTGGGATAGGGGTGGGAGATGTACTGTAGCTAGTGACGTGTCATTGGTGGGATAGGGATTGGGAGATGTACTGTAGCTAGTGATGTGTCATTGGTGGGATAGGGGTGGGAGATGTACTGTAGCTAGTGACGTGTCATTGGTGGGATAGGGGTGGGAGATGTACTGTAGCTAGTGATGTGTCATTGGTGGGATAGGGATGGGAGATGTACTGTAGCTAGTGACGTGTCATTGGTGGGATAGGGGTGGGAGATGTACTGTAGCTAGTGACGTGTCATTGGTGGGATAGGGGTGGGAGATGTACTGGGGCTAGTGATGTGTCATTGGTGGGATAGGGATGGGAGATGTACTGTAGCTAGTGACGTGTCATTGGTGGGATAGGGGTGGGAGATGTACTGTAGCTAGTGATGTGTCATTGGTGGGATAGGGATGGGAGATGTACTGGAGCTAGTGACGTGTCATTGGTGGGATAGGGGTGGGAGATGTACTGTAGCTAGTGATGTGTCATTGGTGGGATAGGGGTGGGAGATGTACTGTAGCTAGTGATGTGTCATTGGTGGGATAGGGATGGGAGATGTACTGTAGCTAGTGACGTGTCATTGGTGGGATAGGGGTGGGAGTTGTACTGTAGCTAGTGACGTGTCATTGGTGGGATAGGGATGGGAGATGTACTGTAGCTAGTGATGTGTCATTGGTGGGATAGGGGTGGGAGATGTACTGTAGCTAGTGATGTGTCATTGGTGGGATAGGGGTGGGAGATGTACTGTAGCTAGTGACGTGTCATTGGTGGGATAGGGGTGGGAGATGTACTGTAGCTAGTGATGTGTCATTGGTGGGATAGGGGTGGGAGATGTACTGTAGCTAGTGACGTGTCATTGGTGGGATAGGGATGGGAGATGTACTGTAGCTAGTGATGTGTCATTGGTGGGATAGGGGTGGGAGATGTACTGTAGCTAGTGACGTGTCATTGGTGGGATAGGGGTGGGAGTTGTACTGTAGCTAGTGACGTGTCATTGGTGGGATAGGGGTGGGAGATGTACTGTAGCTAGTGATGTGTCATTGGTGGGATAGGGGTGGGAGATGTACTGTAGCTAGTGACGTGTCATTGGTGGGATAGGGGTGGGAGATGTACTGTAGCTAGTGACGTGTCATTGGTGGGATAGGGATGGGAGTTGTACTGTAGCTAGTGACGTGTCATTGGTGGGACAGGGGTGGGAGATGTACTGTAGTTAGTGATGTGTCATTGGTGGGATATGGATGGGAGTTGTACTGTAGCTAGTGACGTGTCATTGGTGGGATAGGGGTGGGAGATGTACTGTAGCTAGTGACGTGTCATTGGTGGGATAGGGATGGGAGTTGTACTGTAGCTAGTGACGTGTCATTGGTGGGATAGGGATGGGAGTTGTACTGTAGCTAGTGACGTGTCATTAGTGGGATAGGGGTGGGAGATGTACTGTAGCTAGTGACGTGTCATTGGTGGGATAGGGATGGGAGATGTACTGTAGCTAGTGACGTGTCATTGGTGGGATAGGGGTGGGAGATGTACTGTAGCTAGTGATGTGTCATTGGTGGGATAGGGGTGGGAGATGTACTGTAGCTAGTGACGTGTCATTGGTGGGATAGGGATGGGAGTTGTACTGTAGCTAGTGACGTGTCATTGGTGGGATAGGGGTGGGAGATGTACTGTAGCTAGTGATGTGTCATTGGTGGGATAGGGGTGGGAGTTGTACTGTAGCTAGTGACGTGTCATTGGTGGGATAGGGGTGGGAGTTGTACTGTAGCTAGTGACGTGTCATTGGTGGGATAGGGGTGGGAGATGTACTGTAGCTAGTGACGTGTCATTGGTGGGATAGCGATGGGAGATGTACTGTAGCTAGTGATGTGTCATTGGTGGGATAGGGGTGGGAGATGTACTGTAGCTAGTGACGTGTCATTGGTGGGATAGGGGTGGGAGTTGTACTGTAGCTAGTGACGTGTCATTGGTGGGATAGGGGTGGGAGTTGTACTGTAGCTAGTGACGTGTCATTGGTGGGATAGGGGTGGGAGTTGTTCTGTAGCTAGTGACGTGTCATTGGTGGGATAGGGATGGGAGTTGTACTGTAGCTAGTGACGTGTCATTGGTGGGACAGGGGTGGGAGATGTACTGTAGTTAGTGATGTGTCATTGGTGGGATATGGATGGGAGTTGTACTGTAGCTGGTGACGTGTCATTGGTGGGATAGGGGTGGGAGTTGTACTGTAGCTAGTGACGTGTCATTGGTGGGATAGGGGTGGGAGATGTACTGTAGGTAGTGACATGTCATTGGTTATAGTTGTAAGACACTTGAATGGAGTTTAATAGAGCATCAGACAATAACAGATGATGTGTGAGTCAGTGATTACCTTTAATAGAGCCTAGTTTCACTACACTTATTTTGTATTGTTTACCATGAAACCTATTGTGATGTAATATTTTTCAGTCTGTCTGTCTCCGTGTCAATCCTAGCCTAGGGGCTTGGCACAGTGGTGAACAACAATGCTCATTTGGACACATCAACACTGTATTGAACAGTTTTTTCAGTTTCTTTGTTTCATTGGACATCAAGGAAAAACGGAAGACAGCGATATGTCTGATGTTTCCTGTTTTGGTGCACGATTATTCCCTGCTTTGGGCTAACATCAAGGGCAGTGGAAATGGGCTGGCATTAATTAATCTGCTTTGATTCCTGTCACGGCACACACGCGCACACACTCACACACCTCCCCAAAAACACATTTATTGCTGATTTATTTATTGCTGTATTTATTTCAATTATCGCCCAACTCACACACACACACACACACACACACACACACACACACACACACACACACACACACACACACACACACACACACACACACACACACTATGTAGCTGTACACTCTTGAGTGTCTGTAATGAATGAATAGGGTCAGGCTAGGTATGGGACTCCAGAAACTGGATCTGTGATCTCCTTTCTCTCCTTTTACCTCCGAGCCCCTATAGGATCAGACAGGGGGCTCTCTGTGTTGGAGCCCTACTCTGCTCCTGGCTATAGGATCAGACAGAGGGCTCTCTGTGTTGGAGCCCTACTCTGCTCCTGGCTATAGGATCAGACAGAGGGCTCTCTGTGTTGGAGCCCAGTCTGCTCCTGGCTATAGGATCAGACAGAGGGCTCTCTGTGTTGGAGCCCTACTCTGCTCCTGGCTCTAGGATCAGACAGAGGGCTCTCTGTGTTGGAGCCCTACTCTGCTCCTGGCTATAGGATCAGACAGAGGGCTCTCTGTGTTGGAGCCCTACTCTGCTCCTGGCTATAGGATCAGACAGAGGGCTCTCTGTGTTGGAGCCCAGTCTGCTCCTGGCTATAGGATCAGACAGAGGGCTCTCTGTGTTGGAGCCCTACTCTGCTCCTGGCTCTAGGATCAGACAGAGGGCTCTCTGTGTTGGAGCCCTACTCTGCTCCTGGCTATAGGATCAGGCAGAGGGCTCTCTGTGTTGGAGTCTCACTCTTCTTCTGGCTATAGGATCAGACAGAGGGCTCTCTGTGTTGGAGTCTCACTCTTCTTCTGGCTCTAGGATCAGACAGAGGGCTCTCTGTGTTGGAGCCCTACTCTGCTCCTGGCTATAGGATCAGGCAGAGGCTCTCTGTGTTGGAGTCTCACTCTTCTTCTGGCTCTAAGATCAGACAGAGGGCTCTCTGTGTTGGAGCCCTACTCTGCTCCTGGCTATAGGATCAGACAGAGGGCTCTCTGTGTTGGAGCCCTACTCTGCTCCTGGCTATAGGATCAGACAGGGGGCTCTCTGTGTTGGAACCCTACTCTGCTTCTGGCTATAGGATCAGACAGAGGGCTCTCTGTGTTGGAGCCCTACTCTGCTCCTGGCTATAGGATCAGGCAGAGGGCTCTCTGTGTTGGAGCTCTACTCTGCTCCTGGCTATAGGATCAGACAGAGGGCTCTCTGTGTTGGAGCTCTACTCTGCTCCTGGCTATAGGATCAGACAGAGGGCTCTCTGTGTTGGAGTCTCACTCTTCTTCTGGCTATAGGATCAGACAGAGGGCTCTCTGTGTTGGAGCCCTACTCTGCTCCTGGCTATAGGATCAGACAGAGGGCTCTCTGTGTTGGAGCCCTACTCTGCTCCTGGCTATAGGATCAGACAGAGGGCTCTCTGTGTTGGAACTCTACTCTGCTTCTGGCTATAGGATCAGACAGAGGGCTCTCTGTGTTGGAGCCCTACTCTGCTCCTGGCTATAGGATCAGGCAGAGGGCTCTCTGTGTTGGAGCTCTACTCTGCTCCTGGCTATAGGATCAGACAGAGGGCTCTCTGTGTTGGAGCTCTACTCTGCTCCTGGCTATAGGATCAGACAGAGGGCTCTCTGTGTTGGAGTCTCACTCTTCTTCTGGCTATAGGATCAGACAGAGGGCTCTCTGTGTTGGAGCCCTACTCTGCTCCTGGCTATAGGATCAGACAGAGGGCTCTCTGTGTTGGAGTCTCACTCTTCTTCTGGCTATTGGTTATTCTGCACTGGGACTGGCTGGGAGTATTAGGCAGGGGGGTTATATAGGGTCTTCTGCTGGAAAATCAATACAATACATTAAAACAGGATCTGACAGGGTCTAACAGGGTCTAACATTAAACAAATATAAAGGAGTAAGGACTTTCGGGCCAGTGGAGTGAAATTCAATAGGTAGCAGTCTGTTTTAGTGCAGAGATGTGTGTAAAGGTGTTTTATTTAATTTTAATTTAACCTTTATTTAACCAGGAAAAGCCCATTGAGACCCAAACTCTCTTTTTCAAGGGAGACCTGGCAAAGAAGGCAGCAACAATCAATATATTTGAGAATTAAAACGTGCAATACAATACAATACAATTCAAAAAAAGCATTTATACTCCTCTGTAACAGAGTCTCCCATCAAAAATATAAATTCATTCAGTGAGGGTTGTAGACTATTCCAATCCTTGGGTGCATAATATGAGAAGGCAGTCTTGCCTAATACTGTAAATGAACTGGGGACTTTAAGTAGCAACCATCTAGCAGACTGGGTATGGTAACTGCTGGTGGTGAAGGAGACCAGACTTCGGAGGTAAAGAGGGAGTTTACCCAGAAGGGCTTTGCAGATGAACACATACAAATGTTACTTTCTGCGCATATAAAGTGAGGTTCAACCCACCATTTGGAATAAGGTGCAATGGTGGGTGAGTGACTTTGCATTTGTAATAAAACGCAAGGATGTACAGTGAGGGAAAAAAGTATTTGATCGCCTGCTGATTTTGTACGTTTGCCCACTGACAAAGAAATGATCAGTCTATAATTTTAATGGTAGGTTTATTTGAACAGTGAGAGACAAAATAACAACAACAAAAATCCAGAAAAACGCATGTCAAAAATGTTAGAAATTGATTTGCATTTTAATGAGGGAAATAAGTATTTGACCCCCTCTCAATCAGAAAGATTTCTGGCTCCCAGGTGTTTTTTATATAGGTAACGAGCTGAGATTAGGAGCACACTTTTAAAGGGGGTGCTCTTAATCTCAGCTTGTTACCTGTATAAAAGACACCTGTCAACAGAAGCAATCAATCAATCAGATTCCAAACTCGCCACCATGGCCAAGACCAAAAAGCTCTCCAAGGATGTCAGGGACAAGATTGTAGGCCTACACAAGGCTGGAATGGGCTACAAGACCATCGCCAAGCAGCTTGGTGAGAAGGTGACAACAGTTGGTGTGATTATTCGCAAATGGAAGAAACACAAAAGAACTGTCAATCTCCCTCGGCCTGGGGCTCCATGCAAGATCTCACCTCGTGGAGTTGCAATGATCATGAGAACGGTGAGGAATCAGCCCATAACTACACGGGAGGATCTTGTCAATGATCTCAAGGCAGCTGGGACCATAGTCACCAAAAAAACAAATGGTAAGACACTACGCCGTGAAGGACTGAAATCCTGCAGCGCCCGCAAGGTCACCCTGCTCAAGAATACATATACATGCCCGTCTGAAGTTTGCCAATGAACATCTGAATGATTCAGAGGACAACTGGGTGAAAGTGTTGTGGTCAGATGAGACCCAAATGGAGCTCTTTGGCATCAACTCAACTCGCCGTGTTTGGAGGAGGAGGAATGCTGCCTATGACCCCAAGAACACCATCCCCACCGTTAAAGATGGAGTTGGAAACATTATGCTTTGGGGATGTTTTTCTGCTAAGGGGACAGGACAACTTCACCGCATCAAAGGGACGATGGACGGGGCCATGTACCGTCAAATCTTGGGTGAGAACCTCCTTCCCTCAGCCAGGGCATTGAAAATGGGTCGTGAAGGGGTATTCCAGCATGACAATGACCCAAAACACACGGCCAAGGCAACAAAGGAGTGGCTCAAGAAGAAGCACATTAAGGTCCTGGAGTGGCCTAGCCAGTCTCCAGACCTTAATCCCATAGAAAATCTGTGGAGGGAGCTGAAGGTTCGAGTTGCCAAACGTCAGCCTCGAAACCTTAATGACTTGGAGAAGATCTGCAAAGAGGAGTGGGACAAAATCCCTCCTGAGATGTGTGCAAACCTGGTGGCCAACTACAAGAAACGTCTGACCTCTGTGATTGCCAACAAGGGTTTTGCCACCAAGTACTAAGTCATGTTTTGCAGAGGGGTCAAATACTTATTTCCCTCATTAAAATGCAAATCATTTTATAAAAATGTTGACATGAGTTTTTCTGGATTTTTTTGTTGTTATTCTGTCTCTCACTGTTCAAATAAACCTACCATTAAAATTATAGACTGATCATTTCTTTGTCAGTCGGCAAACGTACAAAATCAGCAGGGGATCAAATACTTTTTTCCCTCACTGTATGATAAACAGAGTCCAGTCACTGTAAGACAGAGGAGGCTGCATGCATATGCAACAAGTCACCATAGTCAATTACAGAGAGAAAGGTGTGTATGATTAGCTGCTCTACAGGCAATCCACCATGATAATCACCTCTGCTCCAGCATGCCACTTAGCAGGGTGCCAAGTCCTGTTCATGTGAAACTCAAGAACATGTCTTGCCTGTCTCTCTGCACAGCTGTAACTTGAGAAGTTTCACCTGGGAAGTATCTGCTCTCTGCACCTGGGATTTCCATGCATTTTATTTTTTACCTTTATTTAACAAGGCAAGTCAGTTAAGAACAAATTCTTATTTTCAATGACGGCCTAGGAACAGTGGGTTAACGGCCTTGTTCAGGGAAAAAACGACAGATATTTACCTTGTCAGCTCGGGGATTTAATCATCCTTTAGGTTACTAGTCCAATGCTCTAACCACTAGGCTACCTGCCGCACCAGGCTTCAACCAGGCTTTACCAGGCTTCAAAAGGGTCTCATAGCCATGGTGGTCTGAATGGTCACATTTCAGCCATCCAATTGGTTACATCATTTTTTAAAACTTATAAACCAGTGGAGGTCATCGATCAAATCAAACTTTATTTGTCACATGCGCCAAATAAAACAGGTGTTGACCTTGCCATGAAATGCTTACTTACAAGCCCTTAACCAACAATGAAGTTCAAGAAAGAGTTAAGAAAATATTTACCAAATAAACTGATGTAAATAAAATAACACAATAAAATAACAATAACAAGGCTATATACAGGGGGTACCGCTACCGAGTCAATGTGCGGGGGTACAGGTTAGTCAAGGTAATTTGTACATGTAGGTAGGGGTAAAGTGACAATGCATAGATAATGAACAGCAAGTAGCAGCAGTGTAAAAACAAAGGGGGGTCAATGTAAATAGTCCTGGTGGCCATTTGATACATTTTTTAGCAGTCTTATGGCTTGGGGGTAGAAGCTGTTAAGGAGCCTTTTGCTCCTAGACGTGGAGCACCGTGCAGTAGCAGAGAGAACAGTCTATGACTTGGGTGACTGGAGTCTTTGACAATATTTTGGGCCTTCCTCTGACACCTTTGTAGTATATAGGTCCTGGATGGCAGGAAGCTTGGTCTCAGTGATGTACTGGACCGTACACAATACCCTCTGTAGCGCCTTACGGTCAGATGCCGAGCAGTTGCCATACCAGGCGGTGATGCAACCAGTCAGGATGCTCTCAATGGTGCAGCTTTAGAACTTTTTGAGGATCTGGGGACCCTTGCCAAATCTTCTCAGTCTCCTGAGGGGGAATAGGCTTTGTCGTGCCCTCTTTACGACTGTCTTGGTGTGTTTGGACTATTCTAGTTTGTTGGTGGTGTGGACACCAAGGAACTTGAAGCTCTTAACCTGCTCCACTACAGCCCCGTCGATGAGAATGGGGGCGTGCTCAGTCCTCCTTTTCCTGTAGTCCACAATCATCTCCTTAGTCTTGGTTACGTTGATGAATATGTTGTTATTCTGGCACCACCCTGCCAGGTCTCTGACCTCCTCCCTATTGGCTGTCTCGTCGTTGTCGGTGATCAAGCCTACCACTGTTGTCTCGTCTGCAAACTTAATGATGGTGTTGGAGTTATACCTGGCCACGCAGCCGTGGGTGAACAGGGAGTACAGGAGGGGACTGAGCACGCACCTCTGAGGGGCTCCAGTGTTGAGGATCAGTGTGGCAGATGTGTTGCTACCTACCCTCACCACCTGGGGGCGGCCCGTCAGGTTATCCAGGATCCAGTTGTAGAAGGAGGTGTTTAGTCCCAAGATCCTTGGCTTAGTGATGAGCTTAGTGGGCACTATGGTGTTGAACGCTGAGCTGTAGTCAATGAATAGCATTCTCACGTAGGTGATCCTTTTGTCCAGGTGGGAAAGGGCAGTGTGGAGTGCAATAGAGATTGCGTCATCTGTGGATCTGTTTGGGCGGTATGCAAATTGGAGTGGGTCTAGAGTTTCTGGGATAATGGTGTTGATGTGATCCATTACCAGCCTTTCAAAGCACTTCATGGCTATGGACGTGAGTGCTACGGGTCTGTAGTCATTTAGGCAGGTTGTCTTAGTGTTCTTAGGCACAGGGACTATGGTGGTCTGCTTGAAACCTGTTGGTATTACAGACTCAATCAGGGACATGTTGGAAATGTTAGTGAAGTCACTTGCCAGTTGGTCAGCACATGCCCGAAGCACAAGTCCTGATAATCCATCTGGCCCCGCGGCCTTGTGAATGTTGACCTGTTAAAAGGTCTTACTCAAGTCTGCTACGGAGAGCATGATCACACAGTCGTACGGAATGGCTGATGCTCTCTTGCATGCCTCAGATTTGCTTTCCTCGAAGCGAGCATAGAAGTGGTTTAGCTCGTCTGGTTGGCTCATGTTACTGGCTCGCAGCTGTTGTTCCCTTTGTAGTTTGTAATAGTTTGCAAGCCCTGCCACATAAGACGAGCGTTGGAGCCGGTGTAGTATGATTCAATCTTAGCCCTGTATTGGCGCTTTGCCTGTTTGATGGTTCGTCGGAAGGCATAGCAGGATTTCTTATAAGCATCAGGGTTAGAGTCCCGCACCTTGAAAGCGGCAGCTCTACCCTTTAGCTCAGTGCGGATGTTACCTGTAATCCATGGCTTCTGGTTGGGATATGTATGTACAGTCACTGTGGGGACGACGTCCTCGAAACACTTATTGATAAAGCCAGTGACTGATGTGGTGTACTCCTAAATGCAATCGGAAGAATTCCGGAATATGTTCCAGTCTGTGATAGCAAAACAGTCCTGTAGTTTTGCATCTGCTTCATCTGACCACTTTTTTATATGCCGAGTCACTGGTGCTTCCTGCTTTAATGTACTCTGCAGCGTGTATGGGTTTCAGGCAGAAGTCGTCACGCTTTGTGATTGTATATCAGAACTGCATTGTCCTCTGCTTGTAGCTACAGTGGGCAGGGCAGTATGGATTTTTTCTCTTACATCTGCAAGTAGAGTGTGTACATCAGACAGGATGGCATTGTCTCCCTCAATCTGTGCAATGGCTACTGCTATAGGTTTCAGGAGTTTCAGGCTGCTTACCACTCTCTACCAAAATACGTCATCCAGGAGGATCCTCTCGATGGGGTTGTCCATATCGGCAGAATGTGATATGGTCATTTCTTGGAGAGACTCCTCCCCCTCCAGGAGACAGTCAAACATGATGACAACACCACCCCAATGGGTGTTGCTGGGCAGCTTCAATGTGGTGCTCTTATTCTTCTCACTTTGCTTGGTGACGTAGATTGATGACCCTTCACATACCTAACCATTTCCTTGGCTCTCTTGTAGAGTGTATCCATTGTTTTCAGTGCCATGATGTCCTTGAGGAGCAGATTCAGTGCATGAGCAGCACAGCCAATGGGTTTCATGTTCGCAGCATTCTGTCACCAGTGCAAATACCTTCTGTGGTCCAAGGTCATTGAAGACTGCCTTCAGCTCATCTGCAATGTACAGTAGAGATCAGTGTGTCTATTGTCCCTTGTGTCTGTGCTCTTGTAGAATACTGGTTGAGGGGTGGAGATGATGTAGTTAATTATTCCTTGCCCATGAACATTCGACCACCCATCAGAGATGATTACAATACAGTCTGCTTTCTTATGATTTGCTTGACCTTCACTTGAACTCTGTTGAACTCTGCATCCAGCAAATGAGTAGATAAAGTATGTCTGGTTGGAGGGGTGTATGCTGGGTGAAGAACATTCAGAAATCTCTTCAAATCAAATCAAATTTAATTATAAAGCCCTTCTTACATCAGCTGATATCTCAAAGTGCTGTACAGAAACCCAGCCTAAAACCCCAAACAGCAAGCAATGCAGGTGTCGAAGCACGGTGGCTAGGAAAAAAACCCTAGAAAGGCCAAAACCTAGGAAGAAACCTAGAGAGGAACCAGGCTATGAGGGGTGGCCAGTCGTCTTCTGGCTGTGCCGGGTGGAGATTATAACAGAACAAGGCCAAGATGTTCAAATGTTCATAAATGACCAGCATGGTCAAATAATAGTAATCACAGTAGTTGTCGAGGGTGCAACAGGTCAGCACCTCAGGAGTAAATCTCAGTTGGCTTTTCATAGCCGATCATTGAGACTATCTCTACCGCTCCTGCTGTCTCTAGAGAGTTGAAAACAGTAGGTCTGGGACAGGTAGCACGTCTGGTGAACATGTCAGGGTTCCATAGCCGCAGGCAGAACAGTTGAAACTGGAGCAACAGCACGGCCAGGTGGACTGAGGACAGCAAGGAGTCATGCCGGGTAGTCCTGAGGCATGGTCCTAGGGCTCAGGTCCTCCGAGAGAGAGAATGAAAGAAAGATAGAATTAGAGAGAGCATACTTATATCCACACAGGACACCGGATAAGACAGGAGAAATACTCCAGATAAAACAGACTGACCCTAGCCCCCCAACACATAAACTACTGCAGCATAAATACTGGAGGCTGAGACAGGAGGGGTCAGGAGACACTGTGGCCCCATCTGATGATACTCCCGGACAGGGCCAAACAGGCAGGATATAACCCCACCCACTTTGCCAAAGCACAGCCCCCACACCACTAGAGGGAAAGTTTGAACCACCAACTTACCATCCTGACACAAGGCCGAGTATAGCCCACAAAAATCTCTGCCACGGCACAAACCAAGGGGGGGGGCACCAACCCAGACAGGAAGACCACGTCAGTGACTCAACCCACTCAAGTGACGCACCCCTCCTAGGGACGGCATGGAAGAGCACCAGTAAGCCAGTGGCTCAGTCCCTGTAATAAGGTTAGAGGCAGAGAATCCCAGTGGAGAGAGAGGAACCGGCTAGGCAGAGACAGCAAGGGCGGTTCGTTGCTCCAGTGCCTTTCCATTCACCTTCACACTCCTGGGCCAGACTACACTCAATCATAGGACCTACTGAAGAGATGAGTCTCTCACATGGGTAGGCAGACCATTCCATAAAAATGGAGCTCTATAGGAAAATGCCCTGACTCCAGCTGTTTGCTTAGAAATTCTAGGGACAATTAGGAGGCCTGCATCTTGTGACCGTAGCGTACGTGTAGGTATGTACGGCAGGACCAAATCGGAGAGATAGGTAGGAGCAAGCCCATGTAATGCTTTGTAGGTTAGCAGTAAAACCTTGAAATCAGCCCTTGCCTTAACAGGAAGCCAGTGTAGAGAGGCTAGCACTGGAGTAATATGATCAAATGTTTTGGTTCTAGTCAAGATTCTAGCAGCCATATTTAGCACTAACTGAAGTTCATTTAGTGCTTTATCCGGGTAGCCTGAAAGTAGAGCATTGCAGTAGTCTAACCTAGAAGTGACAAAATCATGGATGAATTTTTCTGCATCATTTTTGGACAGAACATTTCAGATTTTTGTAATGTTACGTAGATGGAAGAAAGCTGTCCTTGAAACAGTCTTGATATGTTTGTCAAAAGAGAGATCAGGGTCCAGAGTAATGCCGAGGTCGTTCACAGTTTTATTTCAGACGACTGTACAACCATCAATATTAATTGTCAGATTCAACAGAAGATCTCTTTGTTTCTTGGGACCTAGAACAAGCATCTCTGTTTTGTCCGAGTTTAAAAGTAGAACATTTGCAGCCATCCACTTCCTTATGTCTGAAACACAGGCTTCCAGTGAGGGCAATTTTGGGGCTTCGGCATGTTTCATCGAAATGTACAGCTGTGTGTCATCCGCATAGCAGTGAAAGTTAACGTTATGTTTTCGATACACATTGCCTGTGAGCATCAGAGGTGAACCAGTTGCATACACAGCTCGAGCAAGACATTCATCAGCATTTCTCTGACTACGTTCCTCCATTGAGTCAAAAAATGGTCTGATTCCAGGAGGACCATAAGCTGTTGCTATCGATAAGGTGTCTGATTCATTATTTTCACCTCGAATAGAAGTAGAGGGACTTTTGTCAGAGGTTGCTTGTTGTGAGCGCTGAGGGAACTTTTGCACTTGGCCAGATGATTCTACATCTTTGTTGCATTCTTCACATATGATTTGGAACAGTATTTGCAAATGTACACAGCTTTTCCTTCTACAATGCCTGTGGCATTTTCCTGTAAATATTAGAAAAAAATTAGTAAAAAACAGCAAATACAATTCCATGTACAGATAAATAGTTAAGCAGTTAGATTAAACAACTCCTTTGTAAGATAAATGTTTTTAAATTAAACCTGTATGGAAACAGGTGAATGAACACTCCTCAGTTAGTAGGCTCAAGCAAGCTAAAACCCACAGGGTAGCAAAAACTAACTAGCAGAAATTGTTAACAAGTTAGAAATGATTTAAACACTTTTCTGTAGGCTACTATTTACTAGTTAACAAAAAATAATGTATGTCATAGAAAATATATTCACCCCACCCAGTATTGTAATCAAACTTACCAGAAAGCATGTAGTCCTTGGCTCAGACAGTGTAGTAGTGTGGGCTTAATAGCATCTCATTAGTGTGCAAGATCTTGAGAATTAGCTGTACATGTGATGGAAGAATGCAGAGGGTTGCAATTCCATTGAATTGACGATAGTTTAACCAAAATATGCCACAAGACCTAGAATTGCCTTGTGTATCCCACAAAAAAGGTTCACTGTTATAAACTAACCTTTTTGATGAATTTAAGCAAAATTCCCCAAATTCCAGGGCTTAGCTTCTGACCCTGTTTCTGACCCTTTGCAACCCTAGATCAGAGGGACAATAGAGTGCTGAGTAACAGACAGTTAGCAAGTTTGTTAGGCTACTAATGACCATCAGCAGCATCAGAGCTTGGAGAAGCCTAATTTCCTTGACTAGGCGGTTGCGTGGAATTTGACAGCCTTCATGACTCCTGACCGCTGGTGTTGCGGTAATATGGTCACCGAAACAGGGACAATATATCCGGAGAGAGCCATGGTTTCGTGAAACAGAGTATGTTATAGTCCCTGATGTCTCTCTGGAATGAGATCCTCACCCTGAGCTCATCTACTTTATTGTCCATGGACTAAACGTCAGCAAGTGCACGCCACCTGAGTCTGACTAGGGCCCCACTCCTTCTACCTCTTCTCCAGCTTCGGCGTTTTGGTGCAGCCTCCGGGATGAATAGAGCTGCCTCTGGCGGTTCTAAAGGATCCAGGTCAGGGAAGTTGAATTTCTGCTAGAATTTCTGGTGAGTGACCGCTGATATAATGTCCCAAAGTTATTTCCGTCTGTAGGTAATAATACAAGAAACATTCTGAGCAAATAATGTAAGAAATAACACAATAAAACCAAAAACTGCAAAGTTGGTTTGGAGCTAGAAACAGGGCGAGCATGTCTGTCGGCCAGGGGCGGAAATCCCGGGGGGGACGGGGGACACACGATCCCCCCATCTTGGGAAAAATATGATTTGTCCCCCCCAATATATCACTGAAACATAACTATGTAACTTAAATAATATTAATAATACGCAGCGAAAGCAATTGTGCTGATTATAGACACTTAATAGCGCGTTTTTAAGTTTCAAAAGATTGCAACCCCCCCACCCTTTGCCTCACAATGGTTTGATCCACTGCCAGTTCCTTAGTTGGCAAGGTAACAGAGGGGTCGTGTCTACTGTCTGAAAGGCACTCAATGCACGTAACTGACGTGAGGTTCATCCAGTCAATCGCGCACATACACTAGCTGAATATGCAGAGCTAGCACGCAAATATTAACTATTAAGCTAGCTAGTACCTATTCCATTTATGTGGCGTCGTCAAAGATGGAATCTTTGCTATCGTCAATTTATTCCAAGATCAGCATGCAGATGATGTAAGTTAGTGCTTCAAAGTCCCTGTGATAAGGTTAGCGATAAACTGAAGTCCAAACTGAACAGAACTACACTCTCTTCTACCATTGTCTTAAATATATTTAATGGTCTTGTTGCAAAAGCTAAATTGTCGCTTGGGAACTTTTATTTATTTATTTTATTTCACCTTTATTTAACCCGGGTAGCAAAGATTATAGCAAACACCACTGAAACGGAATTGGTGCTCACTAGCTTTGCAAATTCAGCTATTGTTGGAAGCCAGCCAATATGAAACAAACTATTAAAATTACAAAAGGTTGCAGCATATGTTGTGTAAATGGTGAACTCATACAGCTGTCAACTCTTGTCATTTTAATCCGTTTCACATTTGCTAGCTACCTTTTAGATCGAAACCCAAATAGAATGATTGAAGATGATAGAAGCCCATCTCCTACTGTACATAACCTATAAACTGTGTGTGTGTGTAGCCAGCCAGCCAGCCAGGTAGAAAAATGGCAGAAAAATAAAAGACGGACATCAGAGTATTTTTCAATACACCAAAACGCATAGTAAGAACCCTAGTAGCCTAATATCTCAAAGACTAGTTGATAAAATGTTCATAAGAAAGAAATGAAATTCTAATGGAAATGTTTCACAATGATGTCATTGGGCAGAGCAGGCAACAGATGGCACACAGACAGCAGAGTTGGGGACAGATATGCAGGGACAGACTGGCAGAGACAGGGAGTCTCAGGTAAGTTTGTTGAGTCTTTGTTTGGCAACATTATGAAAGGTTCTCAATTTTTTTGACTTGTAAAATAGGAACATAATTGGAAAATGCCATGGATACCCCCACTCTCAACTTAAACTGGTGACTGAACTAAGATTTGTTAAAGGCAATGGTATTGCTGTTGTGATTAGTTGTGTAGTTTTGGGTACCGGTAGTTAGGAGTATGGCAAACACCTTATTTCTTTGGTTCCTCAATATACATTTACCATATTACAATGTAGGCTATGTGTTACAGCACTACTTTTGGTGTCCCCCTCAGGAATTGCTCTTGAGAAAATGTCATGTAATTGTCCCCTCCAAAGTTATCAGATTTTCGCCCCTGCTGTCGGCACCATCTTGTTAGCGCCTAAAGACAACATCTATTCCATGTTGGTTCCATGTGGAAACAACGTTGCTTAAACCAGTGTGTGCCTAGTGGGTTGCTGATTTTGAGGTTTGAAATGCACAGGTGTAACATAGACGCAGGAAGCAGGTGGAGTTAGTGAGTTTATTAACAACAAACATGGAACGATACAAAACAAGAGAAGCGTCTGCAATGGTAGTAATGAAGTCCAGGTGTGACTGATGATAGGGCACAGGTGTGCGTAATGACGATTGCCAGGTGTGCGTAGTGATGGGTTGCCAGGACCGTTGGTTAGTAACCCGGTGATGTCGAGTGCTGGAGCGGGATAGCAGGAGTAGACATAACAACAGAATTGAAAGCTATATTGATATTGCAGTGTCACGTGTGCTCCCTCTCCGGCCTCTAGGTCACCAGGCTGCTGATTATTGTGCACATCTGTCACCATCGCCACGCGCATCAGCGCCTAATGACAATCACATGGACTCCATCACCTCCTTGATTACCTGCCCTATTTATGTCACTCCCTTTGGTTCCTTCCCCAGGCGTTATTGTTTCTGTTTCATGTCTGTGTGTTGTTAGTGTTTCTTGTTTTGTATTATGTTCCGTTTATTTATTAGATATTCACTCCCTGTACTTGCATCCCGACTCCCAGCACACATTGTTATATGCAGTTATAGGTGCCCGAGTTCTGTAGTATTTTCTAGTGCTGTTGTTGCTTATAATGCATCTACAATTCGCTACTGTAGCTGCTTGCAAATGTAGGATCGTAACTGAATCACTTTTTTTGTAGCTGAGAATTTTCCTGCACAGGAAGTAATAGAAACGTGTAGTGTATCTGAGTTTTAAAAAGGCTTCATCGCTCCCAGACTACAATATGTGTAGATGATGGATCCCTCTTTAGGGCCTGTTGATGCAGCTGCCTGCCTGGGCATTTACAGGATGTCATTACAACAGGGCCTGGTAGGGGAGGCTTGCTTATGGAGTACTGTAGTGAAGGATATTAGGTTATGCCTGTCAGTTTATCTACAGTGTGTGTGGTAGACGGGGGGCGTGGGGGTGTGGAGTAGCTGTGCGTGTGTGTGCTTGCGCACACGTGTGTGTGTGTGGGATTACAGATCTCATCCTGTATTGCATTACAGGTGCAGGATCTATCAGTCAATCCCTTAGCTGTCTCTTGCTGTCTTCTGTCAGTCCCTTAGCTGTCTCTTGCTGTCACCTGTCAGTCAGTCCCTTAGCTGTCTCTTGCTGTCACCTGTCAGTCAGTCCCTTAGCTGTCTCTTGCTGTCTTCTGTCAGTCCCTTAGCTGTCTCTTGCTGTCACCTGTCAGTCAGTCACTTAGCTGTCTCTTGCTGTCACCTGTCAGTCAGTCCCTTAGCTGTCTCTTGCTGTCACCTGTCAGTCAGTCACTTAGCTGTCTCTTGCTGTCACCTGTCAGTCAGTCCCTTAGCTGTCTCTTGCTGTCACCTGTCAGTCAGTCCCTTAGCTGTCTCTTGCTGTCACCTGTCAGTCAGTCCCTTAGCTGTCTCTTGCTTTCACATGGCAGTCAGTCCCTTAGCTGTCTCTTGCTGTCATCTGTCAGTCAGTCCCTTAGCTGTCTCTTGCTTTCACATGGCAGTCAGTCCCTTAGCTGTCTCTTGCTGTCACCTGTCAGTCAGTCACTTAGCTGTCTCTTGCTGTCACCTGTCAGTCAGTCCCTTAGCTGTCTCTTGCTGTCACCTGTCAGTCAGTCCCTTAGCTGTCTCTTGCTGTCACCTGTCAGTCAGTCACTTAGCTGTCTCTTGCTGTCACCTGTCAGTCAGTCACTTAGCTGTCTCTTGCTTTCACATGGCAGTCAGTCCCTTAGCTGCCTGTTGCTTTCACATGGCAGTCAGTCCCTTAGCTGTCTCTTGCTGTCACCTGTCAGTCAGTCACTTAGCTGTCTCTTGCTGTCACCTGTCAGTCAGTCACTTAGCTGTCTCTTGCTGTCACCTGTCAGTCAGTCCCTTAGCTGCCTGTTGCTTTCACATGGCAGTCAGTCCCTTAGCTGTCTCTTGCTGTCACCTGTCAGTCAGTCACTTAGCTGTCTCTTGCTTTCACATGGCAGTCAGTCCCTTAGCTGTCTCTTGCTGTCTCTTGCTGTCAGTCCCTTAGCTGTCTCTTGCTGTCACCTGTCAGTCAGTCACTTAGCTGTCTCTTGCTGTCACCTGTCAGTCAGTCCCTTAGCTGTCTCTTGCTGTCACCTGTCAGTCAGTCACTTAGCTGTCTCTTGCTGTCACCTGTCAGTCAGTCACTTAGCTGTCTCTTGCTTTCACATGGCAGTCAGTCCCTTAGCTGTCTCTTGCTGTCTCTTGCTGTCAGTCCCTTAGCTGCCTCTTGCTTTCACATGGCAGTCAGTCCCTTAGCTGTCTCTTGCTGTCACCTGTCAGTCAGTCACTTAGCTGTCTCTTGCTGTCACCTGTCAGTCAGTCACTTAGCTGTCTCTTGCTGTCACCTGTCAGTCAGTCCCTTAGCTGTCTCTTGCTGTCACCTGTCAGTCAGTCACTTAGCTGTCTCTTGCTGTCATCTTGAAAGCTATTCAATAACACAATAACGTGCAGTTCTTCTGCTTTCTCCTCACAGAGTAAAAACACATTTCATGTTGTCTTGCCACACACTAATCCTGTAACGGCTGTTTCAAACTAGGATTTACATTTAGGTCTATTTATAGCTTAAACACAGGACTTTTTAAATGTTGGGAAGTTTAATAAGGTAGGGATATTTCTATCTGTTACCCCCCAGCAAGGTCAAAGACATCAGGCCTCACACCTATAGTTATTAGCATTCAGCACATGTTATTTGATATATCTTAGAAAGTAGACACACAGAGAAGAGGACTGCCTATAGTGTCTTGGAAGTCAAAGTCAAATGGTAATGCAGAGAGAGAACCTGTCAGTCAGTCTTTTAGTACCAACCGACTCTCCAGTCATCTCCAATCCCTGTGTCAGAGTGTAACAGGCCACCCCTGGGCCTTGAGAAATCAGCTGTCTCCAAAGCCACATCCAACCTCTTCCTTTCAGTCTCTCCCCCTCTCCACAGGCCGAGATAGCCTTTAACCATCCCCCTTTCAGCGGTGGGATCTGAGGCATCGGGGGGGACTGAGGAGTGTTGAAGGGTCTTTACTGTTCTTAGAGATACAGAGTTGTCTCACACAAACACACACACATACACACGCATACAGTACAGGCACGTATATGCACGCACGCATGATGTACGCACACACACACATACAAACAGGCATACCTTGACCACCGTGTAGGAGTTGTTTAGGATCCTCTGGCTACAAGAGTCTCTAAGTGGACTGTTTACTGCCTAGCTGAGTATGTGTTCACACACTCCTTCTCCCTCATAGACAAGGCAGACTGGAGCACGCTCAAGGTCTCCTCCTCCTCTTCTCCTCTCAACTTCTCTCATCCTCACCCAACCAGTACACACACACACTGTCCGCTACCACTGTCTGACTGAGCACTAAATCACTATAAAACACAGCAGCCCATGGAGGCAGGGAGCGATACAGTGGTCATATACACTAGATAGACTCTCCTATTTTAACTCTGTTTTTAAATGTGGTTGGGGAAAAGATACACTTAGAAATGAGGCGCCTCATTTCCAACACAACAACATGATTATGCTGGTTATGCATAATTATTAAATTATATTTTTAATCATTGCTCTCATAAAAACTATAAGGTGCTTTTGTAGATAAATATGTCACCATCAGCCTTTAGGGAGATGTGTGTTGCCTTTCTCCTTTGATCAGCTCTATGATCAGGCCTGGTGCTCTAGTGGAGTTAAAACAACAGGCCACCATCACCATCAGGCCTGGTGCTCCAGTGGAGTTAAAGCAATCGGCCACCAACACCATCAGGCCTGGTGCTCCAGTGGAGTTAAAACAACAGGCCACCACCACCATCAGGCCTGGTGCTCCAGTGGAGTTAAAACAACAGGCCACCATCACCATCAGGCCTGGTGCTCCAGTGGAGTTAAAACAACCGGCCACCACCATCAGGCCTGGTGCTCCAGTGGAGTTAAAACAACAGGCCACCATCACCATCAGGCCTGGTGCTCCAGTGGAGTTAAAACAACCGGCCACCACCATCAGGCCTGGTGCTCCAGTGGAGTTAAAACAACAGGCCACCATCACCATCAGGCCTGGTGCTCCAGTGGAGTTAAAACAACAGGCCACCATCACCATCAGGCCTGGTGCTCCAGTGGAGTTAAAACAACAGGCCACCATCACCATCAGGCCTGGTGCTCCAGTGGAGTTAAAACAACCGGCCACCACCATCAGGCCTGGTGCTCCAGTGGAGTTAAAACAACAGGCCACCATCACCATCAGGCCTGGTGCTCCAGTGGAGTTAAAACAACAGGCCACCATCACCATCAGGCCTGGTGCTCCAGTTGAGTTAAAACAACAGGCCACCATCACCATCAGGCCTGGCGTTCCAGTGGAGTTAAAACAACCGGCCACCATCATCAGGCCTGGTGCTCCAGTGGAGTTAAAACAACAGGCCACCATCACCATCAGGCCTGGTGCTCCAGTGGAGTTAAAACAACAGGCCACCATCACCATCAGGCCTGGTGCTCCAGTGGAGTTAAAACAACTGGCCACCATCACCATCAGGCCTGGTGCTCCAGTGGAGTTAAAACAACAGGCCACCACCATCAGGCCTGGTGCTCCAGTGGAGTTAAAACAACAGTCCACCATCACCATCAGGCCTGGTGCCCCAGTGGAGTTAAAACAACAGGCCACCATCACCATCAGGCCTTGTGCCCCAGTGGAGTTAAAACAACCGACCACCACCATCAGGCCTGGTGCCCCAGTGGAGTTAAAACAACCGGCCACCACCAGCACCTCTACTGTGGTGCCGTGTCTATCCACAGGGGCTGCAGCTCAACACATCCCCCTAGAGGTAGAGAGAGAGAAGACAAGCTACTCAAATCAAATAAAATTGTATTGGCCACACACTCATATTTAGCAGATTGTGTAGCGAAATGCTTATGTTCCTAGCTCCAAAGTACAGTTGATTCTAACAGTGCAGAAGTATCTAAAATTGGTTCACAACAATACACACAAATCTAAAAGTAAAATAATGGAATTAAGAAATATATAAATATTAGATTGAGCAATGACGGAGTGGCATTGACCCAAATACAGTAGAATAGTACATTAAAGTGAGAAGTGGATACAGTACATATGAGATGAGTAAAGCAGTATATAAACATAATTTAAACATTATTAAATTGACTAGTGTTCCATTATTAAAGTGAGCAGTGATTCCAAGCCTATGTATATAGGGCAGCAGCCTCTATGGTGCAGGGTTGCATAACCGGGTGGAAGCCGGCTAGTGATGGCTATTTAACAGTCTGATGGCCTTAAGATAAAAGCTGTTTTTCAGTCTCTCGGACCTCACCTTCTGGATGATAGCGGGGTGTACAGGCAATGGCTCGGGTGGTTGATGTCCTTTATGATCTTTTTGTCCTTCCTGTGACATCGGGTGCTGTAGGTGTCCTGGAGGGCAGGTAGATTGCCCCCGGTGATGCGTTGGGTTGCAGGTGGTGCAGTTGCCGTACCAGGTGGTGATACTGCCCGACAGGATGCTCTCAATTGTGCGTCTGTAAAAGTTTGTGAGGGCTTTAGAGACCAAGCCAAATTTCTTCAGCCTCCTGAGGTTGAAGAGGCCCTATTGCATGGTGTGTCAGTGATGTGTACGCCGAGGAACTTGAAGCTTTCCACCTTCTCCACTGTGGTCCTGTCGATGTGAATAGGGGCCTGCTCCCTCTGCTGTTTACTGAAGTACACAATCAGCTCCTTTATTTTGTTGATGTTGAGTGAGAGGTTATTTACTGGCACCACTCTCCCAAGGCCCTCCTCCTTGTAGACTGTCTCGTCATTGTTGGTAATCAGGCCTACTACTATTGTTTAATCTGTAAACTTGATGATTGAGTTGGAGGCGTGCGTGGCCACGCAGTCATGGGTGAACAGGGAGTACAGGAGGGGGCTGAGCACGCACCCTTGTGGGGCCCCTGTGTTGAGGATCAGTAAATACCTTTTCAGGACAGGAAGTTATAGAAATGTATTGTGTATAACAGATATGAGTCTCTGACATATAGAATAGGGACTTTTAGCAGCTCTATGCCATTTTCTATCTGCAACATACTGAACATGAACCCTTCCTAAACAGCCCCAGAGGGACACCATGTGTGTGAAACAGGGTTTTTCTGCAGACAGCTTTTCATCCTGCAGTATGTGTCTGTTTGACAGATTATAGATGACAGAGACTGGAGTCAGTCTTTAAATGCACCTGTAAGGGCAGAGTGATGCCCTTGTACCTTTCCTCTGTAGGTTCTTTACACAACATTTTTGCCACATATAATCTATGCTCTACTTGAGCCCACAGTAAGTAAGCACTTATCGTGTCAATATGACTTTGGGACAAAGGACTTCTCTGCCACATCTGTTCTTTGTTTTTCTGTCAGTGAGAGGTCAGTATGAGATGTAGTGTACAGGTATGCCTATGGTTTTCCTGTTGCGCATTGCTACTATTCTCACAGAGATACTGCAGGCCTATTGGCTGCCTTGGGCTTCCAAGCCACCATGCTGCCAAGAAGTTGTCTAACCCTGGAGTGTAAACTATGTGTTTACCCCCTGCTACAGGGTCATGACTATACCCTCCTCCCCCTGATAGGAATCACAGATGCCTCCTTAGCCCCTCTCTCTCTTTCTCTCTCTCTCTCTCTCCTTCTTCCTCTCTCTCTCCTTCACACTCTCTCTCTCGCTCTCTCTCCCCCTATTTCTCTCCCTCTCTCTCTACCCCCTCCTCTCTTGCTCTCTCTCTCTTTCACCCTCTCTCTCTCTCTCTCTCTCTCTCTCTCTCTCTCTCTCTCTCTCTCTCTCTCTCTCTCGCTCTCTCTCTCTCCAGGCCGGTGTGTAATACCATGCTCCAGATAGATAGCTTTATTGGCATTTGAATTAGATGTGTATCAAAGTAATTACCCAGCCTTCCTGCCTCTGGGCAAGACACTCATTGACAAATACGTGTCAATGCTGGATCATCTCTGGCCATGTAGACAATAAGAGGGGAACACACACACACACCATGCATATAGGTGCACACACAACACACACACCGTGCATGCACACGCACGCACACACACACGTACGTACGTGCGCCCACGCACATGACAGCCACAGAGTGTCAGGGGGAACACAGAAAGACAGGGTCTTAGACAGCCAGGGGGGACACAGAAAGACAGGGTCTTAGACAGTCAGGGGGGACACAGCAAGACAGGGTCTTAGACAGTCAGGGGGGACACAGAAAGACAGGGTCTTAGACAGCCAGGGGGAACACAGAAAGACAGGGTCTTAGACAGCCAGGGGGAACACAGAAAGACAGGGTCTTAGACAGTCAGGGGGGACACAGCAAGACAGGGTCTTAGACAGCCAGGGGGGGACACAGAAAGACAGGGTCTTAGACAGCCAGGGGGGACACAGAAAGACAGGGTCTTAGACAGTCAGGGGGGACACAGCAAGACAGGGTCTTAGACAGCCAGGGGGGATACAGAAAGACAGGGTCTTAGACAGTGAGGGGGGACACAGCATGACAGAGTCTTAGACAGCCAGGGGGGACACAGAAAGACAGGGTCTTAGACAGCCAGGGGGGACACAGAAAGACAGGGTCTTAGACAGCCAGGGGGGACACAGCATGACAGAGTCTTAGACAGTCAGGGGGGACACAGCAAGACAGGGTCTTAGACAGTCAGGGGGGGGCACAGCAAGACAGGGTCTTAGACAGTCAGGGGGGACACAGCAAGACAGGGTCTTAGACAGTCAGGGGGGACACAGCATGACAGGGTCTTAGACAGCCAGGGGGGACACAGCAAGACAGGGTCTTAGACAGTCAGGGGGGGGCACAGCAAGACAGGGTCTTAGACAGTCAGGGGGGACACAGCAAGACAGGGTCTTAGACAGCCGCTGGGCCATAGGATCACACAGTGAAAACATGGTGTGTATTCTGTTGCACAGAAATGAAATCCAAGATTTTGTTATGTCTAGTTTTCACAAGGAAAGGAATGTGTTAGGAATGTGTGTGGTATGATTGTGGATTTCCAGGAGCCTGAATGACCTTGAATCATAGGACTGAATGTTTGCCAGAAGAAATGGTGTTAAAAGCTAGTAGGCCTACTGTGCTAGTGCTGTAACTAGAGAGAAGACTCCTTTTCATACACATTTTTTCACTTGAGAAGAAATACTGAACCTAATATCTTATAGATGCAAAATTGCTTGGCCCAAGCAAGTCTCTTCTTCTTATTGGTGTTGTGAGGGTTCAGTGACCAGCCGGAGGAAGACGACACAACAGCACCCTCCTCAGGGGATAGGTACTCAGTGTAAAGCCAATTAGTACACACCTGGGCCCACTAATTGGCTTGGTGTCTCCCTCTATACAGTCTTGGCCAAAGGTTTTGAGAATGACACAAATATTAATTTTCACAAAGTCTGCTACCTCAGTTTGTATGATGGCAATTTGCATATACTCCAGAATGTTATGAAGAGTGATCAGATGAATTGCAATTAATTGCAAAGTCCCTCTTTGCCATGCAAATGAACTGAATCCCCCAAAAACATTTCTACTGCATTTCAGCCCTGCCACTAAAGGACCAGCTGACATCATGTCAGTGATTCTCTCGTTAACACAGGTGTGAGTGTTGTTGAGGACAAGGCTAGAGATCACTCTGTCATGCTGATTGAGTTCGAATAACAGACTGGAAGCTTCAAAAGGAGGGTGGTGCTTGGAATCATTGTTCTTCCTCTGTCAATCATGGTTACCTGCAAGGAAACACATGCCGTAATCATTGATTTGCACAAAAAGGGCTTCACAGGCAAGGACATTGCTGCCAGTAAGATTGCACCTAAATCAACCATTTATCGGATCATCAAGAACTTCAAGGAGAGCGGTTCAATTGTTGTGAAGAAGGCTTCAGGGCGCCCAAGAAAATCCAGCAAGCGCCAGGACCGTCTCCTAAAGTTGATTCAGCTGTGGGTTCGGGGCACCACCAGTACAGAGCTTGCTCAGGAATGGCAGCAGGCAGGTGTGAATGCATCTGCACGCACAGTGAGGCGAAGACTTTTGGAGGATGGCCTGGTGTCAAGAAGGGCAGCAAAGAAGCCACTTCTCTCCAGGAAAAACATCAGGGACAGACTGATATTCTGCAAAAGGTACAGGGATTGGACTGCTGAGGACTGGGGTAAAGTCATTTTCTCTGATGAATCCCCTTTCTGAATGTTTGGGGCATCCGGAAAAAAGCTTGTCCGGAGAAGACAAGGTGAGCACTACCATCAGTCCTGTGTCATGCCAACAGTAAAGCATCCTGAGACCATTCATGTGTGGTGTTGCTTCTCAGCCAAGGGAGTGGGCTCACTCACAATATTGCCTAAGAACACAGCCATGAATAAAGAATGGTACCAACACATCCTCCGAGAGCAACTTCTCCCACCCATCCAGGAACAGTTTGGTGACGAACAATGCCATTTCCAGCATGATGGAGCACCTTGCCATAAGGCAAAAGTGATAACTAAGTGGCTCGGGGAACAAAGCCTCGATATTTTGGGTCCATGGCCAGTAAACTCCCCAGACCTTAATCCCATTGAGAACTTGTGGTCAATCCTCAAGAGGTGGGTAGACAAACAAAAACCCACAAATTCTGACAAACTCCAAGCATTGATCATGCAAGAATGGGCTGCCATCAGTCAGGATGTGGCCTAGAAGTTAATTGACAGCATGCCAGGGCGGATTGCAGAGGTCTTGAAAAAGAAGGGTCAACACTGCAAATATTGACTCTCTGCATCAACTTCATGTCATTGTCAATAAAAGCCTTTGACGCTTATGAAATGCTTGTAATTATACTTCAGTATTCCATAGTAACATCTGACAAAAATATCTAAAGACACTGAATCAGCAAACTTTGTGGAAATTAATATTTGTGTCATTCTCAAAACCTTTGGCCACGACTGTATAGGTGTGCTAGAAGAAGAGCTGGGGATGAATTGGGATCAGACACGGGGACCTGTGAGGACTTCCGACTTTCCTACCTCAGAGAAAGCGTCTTCATCTGATGCACCTTGGCTTTATGTTAAACAAGGCAGGCTATAGATAGAGGGAAGCATTCCCCATGTAAATATGATGTGTAGACGATAGTCTAAAGACAAGGGGAGCCGTTTGTTGTTTTGTCTTCTCTTTTTGGCCACAGCCTTTTGGTCAGCTGCTTAGTTTATGTTTATTCTTTTTACACTGTTGTTTCAGCATTGGACCCTACCTTGTACTGGGCTTATTTTGTCGGGCGAAAGAAAACCCGTTTAGTGACAATACAAAAGAAAAGGAACCACAACCACTGCCTCTGGTCTGGTAATTTCATGCCTCCGTCCAGTGTTAGGGTGTTTCGGACGAGCTGATCCGTCACAGTGTATTTTAGTAGTGGTTTCGTTGCAGCGATTCAACCATGAAGGCCTGATTCATGAACAATTAATGTTGAGATGTGTCGGTTACTTGAACTTTTGAAGCATTTATTTGGGCTGCAATCTGAGGTGTACTTAACTCTAATGAACTTATCCTCTGCAGCAGAAGTAACTCTGGGTCTTCCTTTCCTGTGGCGGTCCTCATGAGAGCCAGTTCATCATAGCGCTTGATGGTTTTTGCAGTTGCACTTAAAGAAACTTTAAAAGTTCTTGAATTTTTCCAGATTGACTGACCTTCATATCTTAAAGTAATGATGGACTGTCATTTTTCTTTGCTTATTTGAGCTGTTCTTGCCATAATATGGACTTGGTCTTTTACCAAATAGGGCTATCTTCTGTATACCACCCCTACCTTGTCATAACAGAACTGATTGGCTCAAATGCATTAAGAAGGAAAGAAATTCCACTAATTAACTTTTAACAAGGCACATCTGTTAATTGAAATGCATTCCAGGTCACTACCTCATGAAGCTGGTTGAGAGAATGCCAAGAGTATGCAAAGCTGTCATCAAGGCAAAGGATGGCCACTTTGAAGAATCTCAAATATAAAATATATTTTGATTTGTTTGACACTTTTTTGGTTCCTACATGATTCCATATCTGTTATTTCATAGTTTTGATGTCTTCACTATTATTCTGCAATGTAGAAAATAGTAAAAATAAAGAAAAACCCTGGAATGAGTAGGTGTGTCCAAAAATTTTGACTGGTACTGTATATCATAAGATATCTTGTTGTAATTACAGTTATTCTGAAGACCAATGTATCCTTAACTACAACAGCATTCTCAGTAATGGTTACAGAAACGTTTCACTTCCTATGACTGATATGTGCTTGGCTGAAAGCACCGACTCTAAGTTGCTAAACAAGAATGCACACTAAATGACCAAAATGTAAACATGAAGACTTACAAAGAACAATGGGTAATATGTCACTAGATAATTACAGTAATATGCTGTAATTGTAATTAGTACTGTGAATGAGATTATAGTAACTCACTTGGTACTGTAATTTCGGCCAATAAGTTACTGTACATTTTAAAGGAAATGTTTTACAGTGTAACCAAACATCATACGTAGGCCTAAGCAGAGTCACTTTTTCACTGTTGTTATTCTCATCAGGCAAAGACAGTCTGTTTCAAATTAGCGGTCCCTGTAGTCTTCTTCTTAGAAGAAGATAGAATCTGCAGGCTGACTGGTCTTTGAGGATAAACAAGAGAGAGAGAGAAATAGTGGGAGAGAGAGAGAGAGAAAGAGGGAGAGAAAGAGAAAGAAAAAGAGAACAAGAGACAGCAAGAGAGAGCTGAGTTAGGAAGGAAGGAGGGATGAGGAAGTGTTAGCAGAGAGTTAGGAATGCGTTGTGGAGTGTTCCATGATTCCGGGTGAGTTATGTAATGATTGGTGCATATGTCAGCTTCACAGCTGTGGAGCAACAATCACACACAGCTGAAGGCTACAGAGAGAGAGAGAGAGAGAGGGAGAGGACATGAGGGGGAGAGTGTGAGGAAGAAAGGGGGAATAGAGAGACAGAGAAGTGCTTGAGGGAGGAAGAAAGAGAGAGAGAGGAAGGGTGAGAAAGAGTGACAGAAAAAGAGAGAGCGTAGCGCATTGCCTTGCCAAGATAAGAATCTGTTTACAATCCTCCTCCTGTCCCTCCTCTCCTCTGCTCACTACCACTCCTCAGCTGATGAGATAAGGCCTGCAGAGTAGGTATGGATGTGGAGGAGGTTGCAGACCCATTTCTCCTGAAACTACTTCTCTGATTGTGCTTTATTCTTCTAAAGCGTGTGTAAACAACAGTGTGAGAGGGAACGTGAAGCATGTCATTCAATGGATGGAACAGTCTCATCTCAGCTACATTCCTTCTATTAATCAGCAATACACCCTGACTACACGTAGATGTTGGATGTTTTGTGGTATTTTTGTTGTTGTGATTAACAGAGTTTGTGAACTGCAGTTCAACTTGCTATCATGTCTTTACTGAAAAACATACCTTCTGTGTCAGCTCGTTGATAATCTAAAGGTACCGAAGTGTATGTCTGTTTTTCTTCAGCTTCAATGCCTTTGACTCCTTTGTGCCTCGCTTCCAGACTCATCCTCTCTGTTGGGCTCTCTGAGAGGGTTAAGCCTTAAAAAGCTTTTTTTAAACAGAGCTTTCGGTCAGACAGTGTGTGGAAAGCATTTTCAGGGAGGATCATAGGACTCCAGAAATAGGTACGGTAGAGGGCTACAGTAACCTTGAATCTCTCCAGTCTCAAACAAAAAGCCACAATACAATCCGCAAAGTTTCAATTGTGGCTTCACCTCTGTTTGTGCTTCAGAGAGGGCCTTGTTTTTGTGGTAGGCGGTGTGTCTTTGTTAGGTATAGAAGTTGGCATCTTAAAATCCTAGATCTGTGCCTAGAGCAAAGTCTATCTACCCAGATAAAACCTTGATCTACCTTGACACTGATCTAAGGTCAATGCAGCGTTCTTTCTCCTAAGGCTATGCTTTGGGAAGGGGAAGCTGATCCTAGATCTGTGCCTACCCAGAGCTTATTTTCTTGTATGGGGTTAAGAGAACAGGGTTGTAAACCCCTGACCTTTGCCCTTTCCCCTGCAGGCAGACCCGGGAGCAGGAGACGCCCCCTGACTTCTTCTACTTTTCGGACTTTGAGAGACACAATGCTGAGATCGCTGCCTTTCATCTGGACAGGTAAATCACACACACACCTGTACCTGACACAAAGAATCCACAGTGTGTGTGTGTCTGTGTGTACACCCACCACCTCCGGAGTTAGCCAGACACCCACCACCTCCGTAGTTAGCCAGACACCCACCACCTCCGTAGTTAGCCAGACACCCACCACCTCCGGAGTTAGTCAGACACCCACCACCTCCGGAGTTAGCCAGACACCCACCACCTCCGGAGTTAGTCAGACACCCACCACCTCCAGAGTTAATCAGACACCCACCACCTCCGGAGTTAGTCAGACACCCACCACCTCCGGAGTTAGTCAGACACCCACCACCTCCGGAGTTAGCCAGACACCCACCACCTCCGGAGTTAGCCAGACACCCACCACCTCCGGAGTTAATCAGACACCCACCACCATTCCGGAGTTAGCCAGACACCCACCACCTCCGGAGTTAGCCAGACACCCACCACCTCCGGAGTTAGCCAGACACCCACCACCTCCGGAGTTAATCAGACAACCACCACCTCCGGAGTTAATCAGACACCCACCACCTCCGGAGTTAATCAGACACCCACCACCTCCGGAGTTAATCAGACACCCACCACCTCCGGAGTTAATCAGACACCCACCACCTCCGGAGTTAATCAGACACCCACCACCTCCGGAGTTAATCAGACACCCACCACCTCCGGAGTTAATCAGACACCCACCACCTCCGGAGTTAATCAGACACCCACCACCTCCGGAGTTAATCAGACACCCACCACCTCCGGAGTTAATCAGACAACCACCACCTACGGAGTTAATCAGACACCCACCATCTCCGGAGTTAATCAGACACTCATTTTGTCATCATTTACTGTACATATGGCATCAATATGTGTCGAGAAAGAAATAAAGAAAATAAAGATATAAATATTATCTCAAATTAAAAATGGCATACAGGGAGGGACCATTAAATCTGGTCGCAAGGCAGATACAGTGGACAGATAAGACACTCATTTTAATACCATGTTCAGACTCATATCGAATCAGAAGATCAGGACAAAGGATGCATGTTAGCAGCAGGTAGAAACGGGGCTCATGTCTGTATATCTGAGGAACAGTTAGCAGGCAGAGTTCTGTGTGTTACTCTATTAAAGCTCTAATCATCAGGAGGCCCATGAGTCATACTGACTGACTGGCTGAGCACTGCCTTCCTGCTCTTATATGTGCATCTCAAATGGAACCCTATTTCTGCATAGTGCACCATAGGGCTCTGGTCAAAAGTATTGCACTATGCAGGAAATAGGGTTCCATTTGGGACTCAGCCTATAACAGCAGGAAGGCCATAGTGCACTACTTTTGGCCGGAGCCCTATGTAGGGAATAAGATTCCATTTGGGCTCCGGACAAAAGTAGTGCATTATGTGGGGAATAGGATTGCATTTCAGACATACATTTAATTTAACAATTTAACTAGCTAACCCAACCACCCGGCTCTGTCTACCTGTCTCTTTCTGGCCTGTCTGTCTGTCTGTCTGCCTGCTCTGTCTGTCTGTCTCTCTGTCTGCCTACCTGCTCTGGAACTCCACTGGCTTTACAAGGCTTTATATCCTGCCTGTTGAGAATGCATTAATGATCCCAGAAGGAAAACTTCCTGGATCTCCTGGATGGAAGAAAGACAAACAAATTAGTATTATAATAATACTGCCATGGTTATGCTCTTTATTATAATAATAGTGCCATGGTTACGCTCTGTATTATAATAATACTGCCATGAATGTTAATCTCCAGAATATAATACTACTGCTATGGTTACGCTGTGTATTATAATAATACTGCCATGAATGTTAATCTCCAGAATATAATAATACTGCCATGGTTACGCTCCGTATTATAATAATACTGCCATGGTTATGCTCCGTATTATAATAATACTGCCATGGTTATGTTATGCTCCGTATTATAATTATCATGACTCAAGGCGAAACCCAGATGCAGACACAGGAGGCAGATGGTTGGAGTCTTAGATGTTTAATAATCCAAAAGGAATAGGCAACAGAATGGTCGTGGACAGGCAAACCAGATCAGAGTCCACGAGGTACAGAGTGGCAGACAGGCTCGAAGTCAAGGCAGGCAGAATGGTCAGGCAGGCGGGTACAGAGTCCAGAAACAGGCAAGGGTCAAAACCGAGAGGACTAGAAATAGGAGAAATAGCAAAAGCAGGAGAACGGGAAAAAACACTGGTTGACTTGGACATACAAGATGAACTGACACAGAGAGACAGGAAACACAGGGATAAATACACTGTGGAAAACAAGCGACACCTTGAGGGGGTGGAGACAATAATGACAGGTGAAACAGTTGGTGAGTCCAAACGGCATGACCTGGTACTCATAATGTCCGCTGGCTGTGTTGAAGACTGTCTTCCACTCATCCGCTTCACGTATCCGAACCAGGTGGTAGGCATTCCGAAGGTCCAACTTGGACAAAATGGTGGCCCCCTGGAGAGGTTCAAAAGCCGAGGAGAGGAGTGGTAGGGGTAATGAATTTTGACAGTAATGTCATTCAGTCCCCGGTAGTCAATGCACGGACGCAGGGTCTTGTCCATCTTCTCCACAAAGAAAATCCCTGCGCCGGCAGGAGATGCAGATGGACGGACGGCCCAGTAGCCAGAGACTCCTCTATGTACTCCTCCATAGCCTTGGTCTCCGGCCCGGATAGAGAATATAGCCAACCCCGAGGTGGTGTGGTGCCTGGGGGAAGATCAATGGGACAATCATAAGGACGGTGCGGGGGTAGGGAAGTAGCATGTGCCTTACTGAAAACTTAAAGTAGGTCATGGTATTCAGTGGGAATGACAGAAACGTCCAAAGCCTTGCTGACGTCCTGAGGAAGACGTCTGGGGGATGGCTGTGCTGCATGAAGACAGTGGGAATGGCAAAATGGGCTCCAACCCGTGATGGAGCTTGTGGTCCAGTCAATAACAGGGTTATGTTTTTGGAGCCAGGAAAACCCTAAACAACAGGAACATGGGGAGATGCAATGAGGAGGAACTGTATGGTCTCACTGGTTACCGGAAATCCGTATTTGAATAGGCACAGTACTATGGGTGACTCCACCTATTGAGCAGCCGTCCAGTGCCCTAGCATCCATGGGAACCGAGAGAGGTTGAATGGGAATACCTAGCTCAAAAGCAATAGTAGCATCCATGAAACGTTCATCCGCCCCAGAGTCAATGAGCACTCGGAGAGACTTAGATTGGTCTCCCCACAGCAAAAGCACAAAAAAAGGTGTGCAGGTGATGGGAATTAGAGAACTCCCAGTCTGACTCACCAAAGTACTTGTACCCACCAGAGACAAGGGTTTCCTAACAGGGCAGGTAGCTATGTAATTTCCTGCCCCTCCACAGTACAGACAACAGTTGGGATTCAGCCTACGTGAGCGTTCCCCAACCGATAACCTAGCTCTTCCCAATTGCATAGGCTCAGGAGAATCCAACTCACCCGTCGTTGATATATCATGAGGGAGCTCAGGTGGCTTCGGATCCTCTCGGGAAACTGCCTTCGGGAACTTCTAGATTCCTTCGAAGATGAGCGAGCCATAGCGGGTGAACGAGTGTGTCCGAGGCCAGACCTCTCACTCCTGTGTTCCCTTAAGCGTCCATCAATTCTAATGGTTAGGGCGATGCATGAGTCGACATCCACCGGCAATTCCCGAGCAGCTAGCTCATCTTTTACCACCTCAGAAAATCTGTGAAGAAAGGTATCGAAGAGAGACTCCGGATTCCAGGCACTCTCGGCGGCCAACATGCGAAAATCCACTGCGTAGTCTGCCACACTACAGGAGTTTTGATGTAAATCAAGAAGTTTACTGGCCGCTTCTCTCCCAGATACCGGAGAATCCAATACATTCCTGACCTCTGCTATGAATTCCTCCAGATGACAACAAAGGGTGGATTGTTGCTTCCATACAGCCGTGGCCCAGGAGAGCGCCCTTCCCGACATTAGCGTAATAATATATGCTATCTTCGATCGGTCCGAAGGGAACGAAGATGGCTGTGGCTCAAAAATGAGTGAGCACTGAGAAAGAAAGCCCTGACAGGTACCAGGATCTCCTGGATATTCTGGAGATCCTGGTACCTGTCAGGGCTTTCTTTCTCAGTGCTCGCTCATTTTTGAGCTACAGCCATCTTCGTTCCCTTCAGACCGATCGAAGATAGCATATTATAACTCCTTAATTAGCTCCATAGTAGCCTTAAACCCTTGGTTGTGGCGTTCTGTCAGAGAACAATGCCCTTCTAGAAGGTCCTGTAACAGCTCCTCATGTCTCCCAATGGTGGCTCCCTGCAGGGAGACAGTGTGTCAAAGCTGGTCCAAGTCTGCTGGGTCTGTCATGGCCAGTTCGTACTATCATAACTCAAGGCGAGACCCAGATGCAGACAAAGGAGGCAGATGGTTGGAGTCTTAGATGTTTAATAATCCAAAAGGAGTAGTCAAGAGAATGGTCATGGCTAGGCAAAATGTGAAAACCAGATCAGAGTCCACAAGGTACAGAGTGGCAGGCAGGCTCGAGGTCAAGGCAGGCAGAATGGTCAGGCAGGCAGGTACAGAGTCCATAAACAGGCAAGGGTCAAAACTGGGAGGACTAGAAAAAGGAGAAATAGCAAAAGCAAAACAACAGGAAAAACCGCTGGTTGACTTGGACATACAAGACGAACTGGCATAGAGAGACAGGAAACACTGGGATAAATACACTGGGGAAAACAAGAAACACCTGGAGGGGGTGGAGACAATAACAAGGAAAGGTGAAACAGATCAGGGTGTGACAATAATAATGCTGCCATGGTTACGCTCTGTATTATAATAGTACTGCCATGATGGTTACAATCCGTATTATAATAATACTGCCATGATGGTAAAGCTCCAGACTATAATAATACTGCCATGGTTACGCTCCGTATTATTATAATACTGCCATGGTTAAGCTCCATATTATAATAATGCTGCCATGGTTATGCTCCGTATTATAATAATACTGCCATGATGGTTACACTCCGTAATATAGTAATACTGCTATGATTGAGTGCCGTATTATAATAATACTGCCATGATGGTTAAGTTCCAGACTATAATAATACTACCATGGATACGCTCCGTATTATTATAATACTGCCATGGTTACTGTCACGGCTGTCGTTAGAAGAAGCGGACCAAAGTGCAGCGTGTGTGTCGTTCCACATTTTATTTACACTATGAAACTATGCAATACATAAATAAACTGAATGACAAAACAACAAACCGTGACACAGCGGTGAAACATACACTGACTCAAAGATAATCTCCCACAAACCCAGGTGGAAAAAAACCCTACTTAAGTATGATCTCCAATTAGAGACAACGAGGACCAGCTGCCTCTAATTGGAGATCATCCCAAACAAAACATCAACATAGAAATACAAAACTAGAACCTGAACATAGAAATAGAAAACATAGAAGAAAAAACCTTGTCACGCCCTGACCTACTCTACCATAGAAAATAATATCTTTCTATGGTCAGGACGTGACAGTTACACTCCATATTATAATAATACTGCCATGGTTACTCTCCATTTTTATAATAATGCTGCCATGGTTATGCTCCATATTATAATAATACTGCCATGATGGTTACACTCTGTATTATAGTAATACTGCTATGGTTGCGTGCCGTATTATAATAATGCTTCCATGGTTACGCTCCATATTATAATAATACTGCAATGATGGTTAAGCTCTGTATTAAAATACTGCCATGGTTCTGCTCCGTATTATAATAATACTGCCATGGTTACGCTTCGGTCTCCATAGCTACATACTGTAGTGACATGGAGGTCTAATAGTTTTCTTTCAGGTCATTGATACTATATCGTTTGTAGTCACCTGTCGTAGCCCTTTTCACACAGCAAGGCTTTTCTTTGTCTGGCTCAGTTGTAGTCAACTGTGGTGTGAAGATGGTGATGATAATGTACTTGTTATCTCTTAGTCTTTCACACACATACATACATACACAGTGTACATAGATAGAGTATAAAGCTGTATTAGCCTGGAGGCACAATTCAGCATTCAGCAATAGCAGACAGTCTGCCACACACCTTCTAAATATAAGCCAGGCAGAGACTTGGGTTAGGGTTAGGGTTAGCCAAAGCAGTCGTTTAGTTTTTCACGTTTGGTTTCTGGCCTAATTGAAAGCTTCAGCGTGTCGTCGGGTACGGGCTAACTATCGAGGCTGAGGTTGCTCTGTCTTATCTCCCAGGAGGCCGCAGACACACACACACAGGTATGTGCACAAACACAGGCACACACTTTCCATTTGGGATTTTAAGGTGGGCTCTATGCACAATTAATTATCTGATTGGATTAAAAGGAGGAAATGCTGTCTTAAATATCTCGGCTTCCTTTGAAATGATGGAGGGTGGAAGGTAGAGGAGGGAGGCAAAGAAGGGGGAGGATGGGGGTGGAGGGTGGAAGGTAAAGGAGGGTGGAGGTAGACGGTAGAGGATGGAGGAAAATAAGATGGAGGATGTAGGGTGGAGGTAGAGGTAGAAGAGGGAGGTAGAGGTTGAGGAGGGAGGGAGGGTGGAGGTAGAGGAGGGAGGGGGAGGGTGGAGGTAGAGGAGGGTGGGGATAGATTAGGGTGGAGGTAGATGGAGGGGGGTGGAGGTAGAAGAGGAAGGGTAGAGGTAGAGGAGGATGGAGGATAGAGGGAGAGGAGGGTGGAGGTAAAGGAGGGTGGAGGTAGAGGAGGGAGGGTGGAGATAGAAGAGGAAGGGTAGAGGTAGAGGAGGATGGCGGGACAGGAGGGTGGAAGGTAGAGGAGGGAGGATGGAGGTAGAGGAGGGTGGAGGTAGAGGAGGGAGGGAGGGTGGAGGGAGGGAGAGGAGGGAGGGTGGAGGAGGAGGGAGGGTGGAGGTAGAGGAGGGAGGAAGTAGAGGAGGGTGGAGGTGGAGGAGGAGGGTGGAGGTAGAGGAGGGAGGATGGAGGGATAAGAGCAGAGTGACGAAGGGAAATTGAGTCCAGAACTACTTCCTTGTTCGCTCTCTCTCTGTGTCTTTTTCTCTGGCTATCTCTCTCTGTCTCTCTGTCTCCCTCCCTCAATTTCTCTCTCTTGCTCTCTCTCTCTCTCTCTCTCTCTCTCTCTCTCTCTCTCTCTCTCTCTCTCTCTCTTCTCTCCCTCTCAATTCAAGGGGCTTTATTGGCATGGGAAACATATGTTTAAATCGAATCAAATTGTATATGTCACCGGTTAGTCGAGGTAATTGAGGTAATATGTACATGTAGGTAGAGTAAAAGTGACTATGCATAGATAATAAACAGAGTAGCAGCAGCGTAAAAGAGGGGGGCAATGTAAATAGTCTGGGTAGCCATTTGATTAGCTGTTCAGGAATCTTATGGCTTGGGGGTAGAAGCTGTTAAGAAGCCTTTTGGACCTAGACTTTGCGCTCCGGTACCGCTTGTTATATGCGGTAAGAGAGAGAACAGTCTATGACTAGGGTGGCTGGGGTTTGACATTTTTTAGGGCCTTCCTCTGACACTGCCAGGTATAGAGGTCCTGGATGGCAGGAAGCTTGGCCCCAGTGATGTACTGGGCCGTACACACTACCCTCTGTAGTGCCTTGCGGTCGGAGGCCGAGCAGTTGCCATACCAGACATTTGAGAACCCATACCAAATCTTTTCAGTCTCCTGAAGGGGAATAGGCTTTCGGGAGACAGAACAGATTTGGCATGGGTCCTCAGATCCTCAAACATTTGACCTTGCCAAAGCAAGTGAAATGGATAACCAAAAGTGAAATAAACAATAAAAAGTCAACAGTAAATATTACACTCACACAAGTTCCAAAAGAATAAAGACATTTCAAGTGTCATAGTATGAATATATACAGTGTAACGATGTGCAAATAGTTAAAAAATAAAATAAAAATGAAAATAAATAAACATAAATATGGGTTTTATTTACAATGGTGTTTGTTCTTCAATGGTTGCCCTTTTCTTGTGGTAACGGATCACAAATCTTGCTGCTGTGATTGCACACTGTGGTATTTTACCCAACTGATTTGGGAGTTTATTAAAAAAAAAAGAATACTTTGTGGGTCTGTGTAATCTGAGGGAAATATGTGTCTTTAATATGGTCATACATATGGCAGGTTAGGAAGTGCAGCTCAGTTTCCACCTCATTTTGTGGGCAGTGTGCACATAGCCTGTCTTCTCTTGAGAGCCAGGTCTGCCTACGGCGACCTTTCTCAATAGCAAGGCTATGCCTCTCTCTCTCTCTTCCTCCCTCTCTCTCTGTGCCCCCAGGCCTAGTCCATGTCGGTAGGTAAATATTGAAGCATCCCTGGTTAACAGTGGTGTCATCATTAACAGAAGGGGGTTATACATGCATAAAATTAGTGTGTAGCACACACAGAGACAGGAATAACAGCACTCAGAGAGAGAGAGAGAGGGACTGACACAGAGAGAGAGAGAGGGACTGAGAGAGAGAGAGAGAGAGAGGGACAGAGAGAGAGAGAGAGAGAGACTGACAGAGAGAGAGAGAGAGAGAGAGGGACTGACAGAGAGCGAGAGAGAGAGAGAGAGTGTTCATGTTAGAAGACTCCATCTCCCTGGAGTGGTCTCATACGTGCTGAGAATACTATAAACACAGAACATCTGCATAGTTCATGCATACACACATTCACAGGACATACACACATACACATCTGCGCCCACACATGCCAATATTCTGTGCACATACCTGGGTTCACACACAGATGAATCATCATCAGAGGCATGTGTCCAACTCGTGGCTTCTCTGGATAACTGTCTCCTTCCCACATTGCAGTAGAGTAGAATAGAAACATAGCATATGTCAGAACTACGCATGGTGTAAATTAAGACCAAGCATGGTTAATTAGATCATCATCATCGCTGATTTAGAATAGAGTAACTTGAGCTTTTGATGTGAAATCATTTAGACTTTCTGTGATGACCTAGGGTGTTACTGTAGCAGTTCAAGGCAGAGTGCTCTTTCTTATGTCACAGCTACCTCTGGTGGTGTTAAAAGTAACTACAGTGCACTTTACTTGAAGAAGAATAGCAGAATAAATATGGTGGCATAGCATGTGGACCTATTTGTCTCTCTATGTCCTGTTGCAGGATCCTGGATTTCCGCCGTGTCCCTCCTGTAGCCGGTAGACTATTGAATATGACTAAAGAGATCAAGGACGTGACCAGAGACAAGAAGCTGTGGAGAACCTTCTTCATCTCACCAGGTACTGAGCCAGACACGCTACACTCCTCTGTTCTCTGTGTCAGTGTCCTATAGGACAGTGGTCTGAGGTTCAAACAGTTGTCTTGAGCAATGAAACTGAATGAGTCAAATTCAATGAAACTGACAAGGGAAGCTTTAGAGAAACAATGTAGCTTTGTTCACATTAGGGGAATTTAGCAAAACAAGGTAGCTTTATTCATGTCAGGGGAATTTAGGAAAACAAGGTAGCTTTATTCAAGTCAGGGGAATTTAGCAAAGCAATGTAGCTTTCTTTATTCACATCAGGGGGGTTGAGTTAAGGGCTCTGTGCAGGCCAGTCACGTTCTTCCACACTAATCTTCGACAAACCATTTCTGTATGGACCTCGCTTTGTGCATGGGGACATTGTCATGCTGAAACAGTAAAGGGCCTTCCCCAAACTGTTGCCTCAATGTTGGAAGCACAGAATCGTCTAGAATGTCATTGTATGCTGTAGCTTTAAGGACCCTAGCCCGAACCATGGAAAACAGCCCCAGACCATTATTCCTACGCCAAAATTTACAGTTGGCACTATGCATTGGGGCAGGTAGCGTTCTCCTGGCATCTGCCAAACCCAGATGCGCCCGTCGGACTGCCAGATGGTGAAGCGTGATTCATCAATCCAGAGAACACGTTTCCACTGCTCCAAAGTCCAATGGCGGCGAGCTTTACACCACTCCAGCCGACGCTTGGCAGTGTGCATGGTGATCTTAGGCTTGTGTGCAGCTGCTTGGCCATGGAAACACATTTCATGAAGCTCCCGACGAACAGTTATTGTGCTGACATTGCTTCCAGAGGCAGTTTGGAACTCGGTAGTGAGTGTTGCAACCAAGGAGACTATTTTTACGCACTACCCGCTTCAGCACTCGGCAGTCCATTCTGTGAGCTTGCATGTCCTACCACTTTGTGGCTGAGATGTTGTTGCTCCTAGAAGTTTCCACTTCACAATAGCAGCACTTACAGTTGACCAGAGCAGCTCTAGCAGGGCATACATTTGACTAACTAACTTATTGGAACGGTGGCATCCTATGAAGGTGCCACGTTGAAAGCCACTGAGCTCTTCAGTAGTGCCATTCTAGTGCCAATGTTTGTCTTTGGAGATTGCATGGCTGTGAGCTCGATTTTATACAGCAATGGGTGTGGCTGAAATAGCCGAATCCACAAATTTGAAGGGGTGACCACATACTTTTATTGTAGCTTTGTTCATGTCAGGGGAATTTAGCGAATAAGGTTGCTGCATTCATGTGAGGGGAACAAAGCAGTGGTGAAACTTAGGTGCAACTCCTTACGATATGATATGTGTCTCTTTTCACGCAAGAGGAACTGAGCAGGAGTTAACAACTTTGGTGAAACTTCCATTTTCGTGTGTTGCACTTGCATTCAGTACCCACTGGGCACAGACGTCAATTCAACGTCTATTCCACGTTGGTTCAATGTAATTTCATAGAAATTACATTCAACCAACGTTGTGTGTCCAGTGGGTAGCGTCTATGAATCAGATAATTATGCATAGTATTGGCGTCAAACGGAAGAACTAAGGACACAGTTGGTTCCTGATGTTGTGAGGTATTTACACAACTGGTGCTGTGAGTTTAGGATATCAGGATTCAAGGATGCTGTGAGATTAGGATATCAGGATTCAAAGATGCTGTGAGTTTAGGATATCAGGATTCAAGGATGGTGTGAGATTAGGATATCAGAATTCAAGGATGCTGTGAGATTAGGATATCAGGATTCAAGGATGCTGTGAGTTTAGGATATCAGGATTAAAGGATGCTGTGAGATTAGGATATCAGGATTCAAAGATGCTGTGAGTTTAGGATATCAGGATTCAAGGATGCTGTGAGATTAGGATATCAGGATTCAAGGATGCTGTGAGTTTAGGATATCAGGATTCAAGGATGCTGTGAGTTTAGGATATCAGGATTCAAGGATGCTGTGAGTTTAGGATATCAGGATTCAAGGATGCTGTGAGATTAGGATATCAGGACCTGCTTAGGCAAAGTAATTGTAACAGTAGAGCAAAGGATGCAATATATGGTAAAATGAATGGCTGCGGTGTTGCCGTTATGAGTACATGATGCTTGGAATACTAAGACATAAATGTATGAAAGTGTATTATTATTTTAAATGTATGTGGTTCTGTTCTTGTCTATTAATGTTCTGTATTATGTCATGTTGTATGTTTTGTGTGGAGCCCAGGAAGAGTAGCTGCTGCTTTAGCTAATGGGGATCCTAATAAAATACAAAACATTATAATAATTAAAAAAATACAGTATGAACATATCAACTGTGTTTAAGGACTGTAGATGATTCTATTGGTCACCAAATTGACAAACCAATATCACCAACTAAGCCACTCATGTCAACTATGTAATTTCTCAGCCAACAACATCTGTTTCTATGGGGAGTGTTCGTACTACTGCTCTACGGAGCATGCTCTGTGCGGTAAGCCAGACCAGATCGAGGGTTCCCTGGCTGCCTTCCTCCCAGACCTGGCCCTGGCAAAACGCAAGACCTGGAGAAACCCCTGGAGACGATCCTACAACAAACGCAAGAAAGCAGAGTAAGGCACCAATACAAGGATGACATAATATAACAACTCAAATAGAGTGGTGCATTTATATACAGGCTTATGCTCCCATGTAGAGTTTGAAGAGTTAAGACGTTGAACAGTTTTATTTTAAGGTTGTTCACTCAATAGGTATATGTACATACTGTATATAGGTTATCAAGGTGCTGATAAGTACTCTGCTGTGTGTGTGTGTGTGTGTGTGTGTGTGTGTGTGTGTGTGTGTGTGTGTGTGTGTGTATTTGCGTGCCTGCTGTGTGTGTGTGTGTAGGTGGGAGGTAGACCCTGACTACTGTGAAGAGGTTAAACAGACCCCTCCCTATGACAGCGGCACCCGTCTATTGGACATCATGGACATGACCATCTTTGACTTCCTCATGGGTGAGACCACACCTCTTAATACATACTTCACAGGAGGCTGCTGCGGGGAGGACGGCTCATAATAATGACCAGAAAGGAGCAAATGGAATGGCATCAAACACCTGGAAACCATGTGTTTAATGTATTTGATACCATTCCACTCCAGTCATTACCACGAGCCTGTTCTTCCCAATTAATGTGCACCAACCTCCTGTGACTTACATACATCAGTGGAGGCTCCTCAGAGGAAGGGGAGAACCATCCTCAATTATTTTATTTTTTTAACCATTTAAAAAGTCACCCTTTTTAGATTAAACTATACTAAATATATCCACGTCACCAAATAATTGATTAAAACATACTATTTTGCATTGAAGGTCTACAGTAGCCTCAGCAGCACTAGGGTAGCACCATGGTGTAGCTGGAAGACAGCTATCTTCCTTTGTCCTCTGGGTACATTGTCTTCAACACAACCTAGAAGGCTCATGGTTCTCACCCCCTTCCATAGACTTACACAGTAATTATGAGAACCTCCAGGGGACGTCCTCCAACCTGTCAAAGCTCTTGGAGCATGAACTGACATGTTGTCCACCCAATCAAAGGATCAGAGAATTAATCTAGCACTGAATGCATAAGTTAGCACTGCAGTGCATAAAATGTGGTGAGTAGTTGACTCAAAGAGAGAAAAAGACAATAGTTGAACAGTTTTGAACAAATGAATTTCTTCCAAAATGAAGAAGCAAGAGAAAGAGATTATCATTTGTTTTTTTTTACTTTCAGTTTCACTTAGTTAGCAAATGCAGCTAGCTAGTTTAGCCTACTCAAACACCCTGCTCAAAACAGAGGGATGCTATGTTAGCTAGCTGACTATGACTATCCAACATAACACTGGAACTCTTCCAAGTCAAGGTAAGCTTTTGGTTTTACTAATGTATTGCCACCGGGGCCCTCCGGTGTAACTGCTTACTGCAAACTGTAGTCTGGCTTTTTTATGGCGGTTTTGGAGCAGTGGCTTCTTCCTTGCTAGCGGCCTTTCAGGTTATGTCGATATAGGACTCGTTTTACTGTGGATATAGATACTTTTGTACACGTTTCCTCCAGCATCTTCACAGGGTCATTGGCTGTTGTTCTGGGATTCATTTTCACTTTTCGCACCAAAGTGCATTCATCTCTAGGAAACAGAACGTGTCTCCTTCCTGAGCGGTATGACAGCTGCATGGTCCATGGTGTTTATACTTGCGTACTATTGTTTGTACAGATGACCGTGGTACCTTCAGGTGTTTGGAAATTGCTCCCAAGGATGAACCAGACTTGTGGAGGTCTACAATTTGTTTTCTGAGGTCTTGCCTGATTTCTTTGGATTTTCCCATGATTTTCCCATTTTCCCAGCCTATCAGAAGCTTCTAAAGCCATGACATAATTTTCTGGAATTTTCCAAGCTGTTTAAAGGCACAGTCAATTTAGTGTATGTGAACTTCTGACCCACTGGAATTGTGAGACAGTGAATTATAAGTGAAATAATGTGTCTGTAAACAATTGTTGGAAAAATTACTTGTGTCATGCACAAAGTAGATGTCCTAACCGACTTCCCAAAATTATGGTTTGTTAACAACAAATTTGTGGAGTGGTTGAAAAACGAGTTTTAATGACTCCAACCTAAGTGTATGTAAACTTCCGACTTCAACTGTATACTGAACAAAAATAAGTTACAGTTCATATAAGGGAATCAGTAAATTGAAATAAATTCATTAGGCCCTGATCTATGGATTTCACATGACTGTGCAGAGGCGCAGCCATGGGTGGGCCTGGGAGGGCATAGGGCCACCCACTTGGGAGCCAGGCCCACCCATGGCTGCGCCTCTGCACAGTCATGTAAAATCCATAGATTAGGGCCTAATAAATGTATTTCCCCCACAGGGGAGCCAGACCCAGCCAATCAGAATGAGTTTGCTCAACTTGCCATCAATCAATCATTTAAAAATGATTTATAAAGCCCTTTTTACATAAAAGTTGTCACAAAGTGGAACTCTTATAATCTCCACCCGGCACAGCCAGAAGAGACCATCCGTCAGAGCCTGAGTCCCTAGATTTCTTCATTGGTTCCTTTCTTTCTAGGGAGTTTTTCCTAGCCACTGTGCTTCTACATCTGTATTGCTTGCTCTTTGGGGTTTTAGACTGGGATTCTTTATAAGCACTTTGTGACAATTGCTGCTGTAAAAAGGGCTTTATAAAAAACATTTGATTGATTGATTGAAGTGCTTATACAGAAACCCAGCCTAAACCCCAAATAGCAAGCAATGCAGATGTAGAAGCATGGAAAAACTCCCTAGAAAGGCACATAGTCTCCAGTATCTATGCTGCAATAGTCTAACACAGGGGGTGGTGGGGGGGGGGGGGGGGGGGGGGGGGGCTGTGGCCCATCCAAAGTTACCCCAGGACAGGGCCAACCAGGCAGGGTATAACAGCAAGGGTGGTTAGTCACTCCAGTGCCCGTTCACCTTCGCACCCCTGGGCCAGACTACACTCAATCATAGGACCTACTGAAGATATGGGTCTTCAGTAAAGTCTGTGTCTCTCACATAGATCGGCAGACCATTCCATAAAAATGTAGCTCTATAGGAGAAAGCTCCGCCTCCAGCTGTTTGCTTAGAAATTCTACGAACAATAGCGTAGGTATAAGTACAGTACCAGTCACAAGTTTTGACACACCTACTTATTCAAGGGTTTCTTTATTTGTTTCTGTTTTCTACATTGTAGAATAATAGTGAAGACATCAAAATTATGAAATAACACATATGGAATCATGTAGTAACCAAAACATTTTAAACAGCTTTGCACACTCTTGGCATTCTCTCAACCAGCTTCAGCTGGAATGCTTTTCCAACAGTCTTGAAGGAGTTCCAACATATGCTGAGCACTTGTTGGCTGCTTTTCCTTCACTCTGCAGTCCAACATCACAAACCATCTCAATTGGGCTGAGGTTGGGTGATTGTGGAGGCCAGGTCATCTGATATAGCACTCCATCACTCTCCTTCTTGGTCAAATAGCCCTTACTGGAGGTGTGTTGGGTCATTGTCCTGTTGAAAAACATATGATAGTCCCACTAAGCAAAGGACAGATTTCTACCGGTCTAATATCAATTGCTCGGGTTTCTTGGCCCAAGCAAGTCTCTTCTTTTTATTGGTGTCCTTTAGTAGTGGTTTCTTTGCAGCAATTCGACCATGAAGGCCTGATGCACGCAGTCTCTGAACAGCTGATGTTGAGATGTGTCTGTTACTTGAACTCTGTGAAGCATTTATTTGGGCTGCATGCAATCTGAGGTGCAGTTAACTCTAATGAACTTATCCTCTGCAGCAGAGGTAACTCTGGGTCTTCCTTTCCTGTGGCGGTCCTCATGAGAGCCCGTTTCATCATAGAGCTTGATGGTTTTTGCGACTTTCAAAGTTCTCTAAATTTTCCAGATTGTCTGACCTTCATGTCTTTAAGTAATGATGGAATGTCGTTTCTCTTTGCTTATTTGAGCTGTTCTTGCCATAATATGGACTTGGTCTTTTACCAAATAGGGCTATCTTCTGACCTTGTCACAACACAACTGATTGGCTCAAACACATTAAGAAGGAAATAACTTTTAACAAGGCACACCTGTTAATTGAAATGCATTCCAGGTGACTACCTCATGAAGCTGGTTCGGAAAAGGCTAATAGTGTGCAAAGCTGACATCAAGGCAAAGGGTGGCTACTTTGAAGAATCTCAAATATAAAATATATTTTCAATTGTTTAACACTTTTTTGGTTACTACATGATTCCATATGTGTTATTTCATTATTCTACAATGTAGAAAATAGTAAAAATAAAGAAAAACCTAGGAATGAGTAGGTGTGTCCAAACTTTTGACTGGTACTGCATGTACAGTAGGACCATATCAGAGAGTTAGGTAGGAGTCCATGTAATGCTTTGTAGGTTAGCAGTAAAACTTGAAGTTAGCCCAAGCCTTGACGGAAGCCAGTGTTGAGAAGCTTGCACTGCAGTAATTTGACCAAAATCTTTTTATTCTAGTCAAGATTCTAGTAGCCGTATTTAGCACTAGCTGAAGTCTATTTAGTGTCTTATCCAGGTAGCCAGAGACTAGAGCATTGCAGTAGTCTAATCTTGAAGTGACAAAAGCATTTTTGGACAAAAAGTTTAAGATTTTTGCAATGTTACGAAAATGGAAAAAAGCTGCTCTTGAAATATTTTTGATATGTTCTTGGAAAGAGAGATCAGGGTCCAGAGAAAGGCAGATGTCCTTCACAGTTTTATTTGAGACGATTGTACAACCATTGACATTCATTGTCAGATCCGACAGCAGATCTTTTTGTTTCTTTGGACCTAGAACTAGCATCTCTGTTTTGTCCGAGTTTAAAAGTAAAACATTTGCTTTCCACTTCCTTATGTCTGAAAAGACAGGCTTCCAGGGTAGACAATTTTGGGGCTTCACCATGTTTCATTGAAATGTACAGCTGTGTGTCGTCTTCACAACTGTGAAAGTTGACATTGTGTTTCCGAATGACATCACCAAGAGGTAGCATATATAGTAAAAACAATAGTGGCCCTAGTACGGAACCTTGAGGAACACCGAAACATACCATTTATTTGTCAGAGGACAAACCATCCACAAAGACAAACTGATATCTTTCCGACAGATAACATCTAAAGAAGGCTAGAACTTGTCCGCGTAGACCAATTAGGGTTTCCAATCGCAATGCACTATATTAGCCCACACAGCTACAAGGATACACTCTCATCCTAGGTTTTGGACCTCATATTGAAGCTTATAGAGATGCCTAATGATATATAGAACAACCTTACAATTATCTACTTTGGCATCATGAACCCTCTAACACAATACATTAATTTGACTTGGTGAAATCGGTTTTCGGACCTCACTCGCTTACCACTTTTTCCATGTGGTTTCTTGGTTCACAGACTCCATGAAATGATGACCTCTTCATAATTATGTGGTCAAATTATTAATTTTGTGTATGGTTTTCTAGAAACAAGGGTGGCTCAACTTACCACTTTGGCTGAACTTACCGCACTCTCCCCTACAACTACAACATGGCTCCCTTTCTAAAATGACATCTCTCCTTAGGCAACATGGATCGTCATCACTACGAGACGTTTGAGAAGTTTGGTAATGAGAGCTTCATCATCCATCTCGACAATGGGAGAGGGTTTGGAAAGCATTCTCATGATGAGGTGTCTATTCTGGTGCCTTTAAGCCAATGTTGCAGGTTAGTGACTTTTTTTATATTTTCCACCAACTGACATGTTTGATGTATCATTGGGCATGCAGCCATCAAGGGCTTACCAATTAAAAATGTCAAAAATGACTAATTCGAGGCAGAAAGAAGTTGGATCTCTGACTGAAACGTCTGACACCTGTATTCATCCTGAACAATGAGAAATAAGATTTTTTTTATTTTAATAAAAAATAAAATAATAATTTAAACGTTGATATTTAATAACATAGTAAAATTAATCATTTCAAACATAAAAGACAAAAATGCTTTAACTTCTGACTACTTTAATACACAGATAAGTGAATTTGTTGCTATACTTTTGGTCCCCTAAAATGGGGGGACTACAGGACTTTCTCCCCGTCTTCTTTGATTCGGTTTGGGTGTAGCTGGTCTCCTGGACGGTGGGGGCAATTGGGGGTTCAACCTGGTTGAGGATAGTGTAGCTGGTCTCCTGTGCGGTGGGGGTTATCTCCTGGGCGGATCCCCAAGGATAGTGTAGCTGGTCTCCTGGGCAGCTCCTGGATAGTGTAGCTGGTCTCCTGGGCGGTGGGGGTTATCTCCTGGGCGGATCCCCAACCAGGTTCAGCCTGTAGGTGTAGCTGGTCTCCTGGGTGGTGGGGGATATTGGGGGTTCAACCTGGATGAGGATGGTCTCACGAGGGGAAACTGTATTAGACATTTCTTGGGCAGTAACAGGAGGAGAGGTGGAGGGTTGTAGTGTGTGGGCATGGGTGTTGATTGCCACCTACAGTCTGATATGCCAAGGCTTTCAGACAATCAGCATTCAGGGCTGGAACCACCCAGTTTATAAATAAACTTCTGGCGCTAACATGTGTCCTTTGTCCTGATCTTGTCCACATTCTGATTGTGCCCACATTTTCCGAAATGCGTCTACACATGGTCTTATCCGTCCACTGTGTCCGCATTGTGAACAGATTTCCTGTATGCTAATTCTTTGACAGATATTCTTTTAAAATAATACATTATTTACATTTGTTTTTTATTGAATATTTAAAACAAGCCGCTCAACAACTAGATCACATTAGTCATCTAACAGCCTCCCGTGCAGAGCGACCAAAGCAGCAACCAGGGTCAACGCCCTGCTCAAGTGTCATAAGGGTCGTCGAATGGAGACCAAGGCGCAGTGTGCATAGTGCTCATTCTTTGTCTTTAATGAATACACTTTAACAACAAAACAACAAACGACCAACAACAGTCCCGTCAGGTACACTAGACTAAACGGAAACAACTACCCACAAACCACAAAGGAAAACAGGCTGCCTAAGTATGGCTTCCAATCAGAGACAATGAAAGACACCTGCCTCTGATTGGAAACCATACCTGGCCAAAACATGGAAAACAAAACATAGAAATAGAATTCTAGCACGATCCCACCTAGAAACAGAAAACCCCAAAACAACCATCTGTCACGCCCTGACCACTCCACTATGGCAAATGACCTCTTACAATGGTCTGGACGTGACATCAAGGGCATGTCGACAGATCTCCTACCAGCCCCCCTACAGTTCCCCAAGAGCTGCCCCCACCCCCCCCCCACAGTCCCCCCCGAGAAAAAATAAATACATAAATACAATGATTCCATTCCCCACCCCCAAGACCCCCCCTCCAATGCACCAACAACCAACAAAATGAACAAAAGAGAAAAAAGAGAAAGACAGGAAAACAGAAAACAACAATGCAAAAAACAAGAGACATCAAGGACAACAAAAATCATAACAGCAAGGCCAACTGAATATGTTTGAGTGCATGTATGGCACTATTTACGTGTGTGTGTGTATGTGTGTGTGTGTGTGTGTGTGTGTGTGTGTGTGTGTGTCCGAGTATGTGCACATGTGTGCATTTGAATGAGAATGTGTGTATGTTGCATGTGTACAAACACTTGCACTGCATCAGCCTCAGGCAAACCGGCATTAACTGTAACAACACTGCCCCTCAGTGTCATTCAAACTTCATTTTAGTTATATTTTATTTTTACGTCATTTTTTAAACTTTTATCTTTATTCAAATCAATCACACTATTTATAACGCCCTTTTTACATCAGCCGATGTCACAAAGTGCTATATAAAAACCCAGCCTAAAACCCCAAACAGCAAGCAATGTAGATGAAGAAGTATTCTATCCCCTGCCCTGCAACTGCACTCCCACTCCAATTCCACATCCCAACCCTCAGCTCCCTCAGCCCGTCCCACCTATCTCTGCTGGCCACCCTCTTCGGATTTCGATGCACCATATATCTTTCAACTATGATGTGATGTTTAACATACAATTTCAATCTAATCGAATAGAATCCACAGATTGCGAGTTGAAGATAAATACTTTTACTAAGTGTATTAGTATATTAGTAATTGACAGACCCGGTCTCTCCAGATCTCCCAACGGTACAATTTTAGATCAATGTTATGCATTTTCAACCATTTCTGAACCTGAGTCCAAAAACAGGCTACTTGAGGGCAGTACCAAAATAAATGGTCTATTGGTTCCCTAATCATTACAACAAAATCTGCAGAGCTTTGATGATTGTATGCCCCAAATATTTAAGATTTTGTTGGTGGCAAGAATTCTATATAATAATTTTAGCTGAAGGGCATTAAGTCTTGAATCTTGCGTCATTTTATATATCAGGTCATACACCCTGTACCATGGAATAGGTACATCAAACATCTCTTCTCAACTATTTTACAATCTGTATGGCACAGCTGTCAACATCCTGGTCCTCAAATGAAACTGGTATACTTTCCTATTAATGCTATTATTATTCCTCCGCCAGTTTTGATCCTTTATATTGGGCAGACAGACCAGTTCCCTACCTCCTCCCGCTCCATCTTGGATTGAGCAAACCTTCCCACACAATTCTGATAACTCCATGAAAGACATAACTCTACCATTCCAATTTACAATATAAATACAGGTATTTTGTCAACCAGCACATTTGAGTTCAGCCATAATATTTGTTGTAATATTTGTTCTATCTTTTCAGGGGGATGAAATTGAAATTGTAACCAGCTCTCCAATGATTGCTTGAAAAAGACTGACACTTTTAAAAAGTATTATTTTAAATGAATCAAAAATGAGACATGGCAAAAAAGCCATTTTTAAACAATGGTTGTGATTTTTTTAGTAATCCACTTGAGAACCATTTAGGGTTCAAGTAAAACTTTTGAATAAGTGAAGCTTTTAGAGAGAGGTTTAGTATTTTCTATCTCAACCCACCCAATTCATATTCGTGTATGGTTTAGCATCCCAGATAAAGCGAAATATATTTAGCTCATATGATTTTAAAAACAAATCATCAGGAGTAGGCATCGCCATAACTAAGTGAGTAAACAGAGTTAATCAGAGCAACTTTTCCATAAATAGACAGGTATTTACCTCTCCATGGCTGCAGGATCTGGTCTATTTTTACAAGTTTTCTATTTAAATTAATTTATATCTTTTGTGTTATGAATATCAAGTATGTCTACTTCACTGTCAGCCCATTTTATAGGTAAACTGCAGGGTAATGTAGAAGTTTTTTTAAAGATCCAATACGTATCATAATTAGGTTTTAGTCCAGAGAGTCCAGAAAAGTTATCTAGATCTTCAAAGAGACATTGCAGGGATCTAGCTTGCATACTTAATATAAAACTTGAGGCATCGGCAGACACCTTTGTTTTTAAGCCTTGGATTTATAATCCTCTAATGTTATTTGATATGATTTTAATAGCTAGCATTTCAATGGCCATAACAAATAGATATTGTGACAGAGGACACCCTTGTTTAACTCCTCTTGACAATTCAAAACTCTCTGAAAAGTAGCTGCTATTTACATCTTATACCTGGGGTTGCTATACATTACTTTTAGAGAGAATCACCAACATGTAAAAATTCCAGGCATTTATAAATTAAATCCAGTCTTACTTTATCAAAGGCCTTTTCAAAATCCGGTATAAATACCAGGCCTGGCTTCTTAGATGTTTCATGATGTTCTATTATTTCTAGTAGTTGTCGTATATTATCTCCAATGTATCGTCCATGTAAAAAACCTGTCTGATCAGGATGAACAATACCTGGCGAAAACCTTTTTAATTCTGAGTGCTATGCATCACAACATTGAAGTGTAAGAGGCTTCCAGTTTTTAAGATAGACTGGATCTTTATATTAGTCTTGTTTTAATAATAGTGAAATCAGACCTTCCTGCTGAGTACCTAACAGACTACCATTTCTATAGGAGTAGTTAAAACAAGCTAACAATGGAGCTTTGAGTATATAAAAAAAGGCTTGATATACCTCTACCGGTATGCCATCAAGCCCTGGGATTTTTCCAGACTGAAAGGATTTAATATCTTCAAAAAGTTATTCCTCTGTAATTTGGCCTTCGCATTGATCTTTCTGTACATTTGTTAATTTTCTATTTTTTGTATTATTTGGAAAGAATTCCTTACAGTAATCATCATTAAGTGGGTGAGGATGAGACGGAAAAGAAAACATCTGCTTAAAATATTTAGCTTCCTCTTTTAAAATATAAATTTGAGAGTCATTGATGACTCCGTCTTCAGTAATGAGTTTCTGCAAATAATTTTTGTTAGCGTTCCTGTGTTAGAGATTCAGGAATAATTTTGTGCATTTTTCTCCATATTCCATCCAGTTTGCTTTATTTTTGTAATAGATTACATTAGATTGTTCTTGAATAAGTTCCTCCAGTTCTTTTTATTTTTCCTCTAACATATTTTGTATCTCTGTACTGTAGTATACATTTTTTTGCTATCTACCTGTACTATTAGTTTATGTATTTCCCTTGTTAGTCTTGTCTCTTTAGCCAAAAACAGTTATGAATTTATTTGGTTATAGTTAAAAAATAAATTGTCCTCCAGTAAACCTTGATTAAATTTCCAATATCCCCGTCCACGTGGAAATTCTATAAGAGTTATGTGAACGCGAATTAGATGATGATCCGATTGCATTCTGTCTCCTATTAAAACTTTTTTAGAAATGAATCTCTGCCTTTTTTGCTGAGTGCTCCAAATCCTTTCTGCCTCGAATTAGTAATTTTGGAAGATTTTCTTGGTAAGGCCTTTTGTTGGATTTTTTTCATAGTTGTCGGGCACCCCTTCTACGTTTCTTTGTTTGTTGTAGGCCTGCCTTCCTGAACTCTCAGAATGTACTTGAATTGGGACTGGTGAACTGCAATGCAGTTAACCTGAGTTTTCACTTATCATAAGTTGATGACTTTATATGAAGTTGTAATCAAACAGCATTAATAAACTTCCTCCATTCCCTCCTGTCCCTCCAGAGTGAAGAAGTCGACACACCTGCGTCTGCAGCTACTGGCGAAGGAGGAGTACCAGCTGAGTGGTCTGATGTCTGAGTCCCTGCTGAGGGACAAACTGACCCCCATCCTCATCCAGCCCCACCTGAAGGCTATGGACAGACGACTACACCATACACTCAACGTCCTGGCAGACTGCATCGAGAAGGAGGGCTATAGTAATGTTGTGGAGGATGACCTGGTGGGGGAGGGGCACACATCACCAAGGGGGAGGTAGCTGCAAGGCCTGAACCGTTCTAGAATGGACTAGACTGGATTGGACTGGATCGAACTGTCCAGAACTAGAGTGGATCAGACTTAACTGGACTGGCTGGAACAAATGTGGACCGCTATCACCATAGGCCCCTTAAATAACTTAGTGTACACCACCCAACCAACCGATCAATCGATGGATTGCCCACCACAGCACTACAGACCATGAAAGTCTTGAGAGATGCTTGTCTTGTTCAGAAGACATTTTTGAATTCAGTGAATTCCAAGACTGATATTATTCCTTCTGTTGTCACCTGAATCATGTGCGTTTATACGCATTGTTGGGACCTGTCAAAGGCCTGTAAACAACATGCCTATTGGAGGAGATCGACTGTCTTAATTAACAAAAATGTTTTATTGCTAATTGTTTTATTACTTCTGTTGCTGTTTTACGTTGTTGTCGATGTGTTGTTTTATAAATATATTTGATTGGAGTGCCGGTTTACTGCAAATTGTGTCTTCTGCTTTTCATCTTTCAAATGCAACCTGTTCCGAGAGTATTTATTAGTTACCACAGCCACAAAGTGGTCACAGAGTTCAGAGTTTGTCAGCTAGTGGGTAGCACTAGTGCATCTACAAATAGCAATGTCCTTTGTCAATACATTTGAACTTTTTGTTCAATGTTAGTGGAAAGGAATCTGAATCGCTTGTGGAGTCTGTTTGAACTGTGTCAAAACCTAACCAGGGTACAGTAGGCTGAGTCCAATTTAGGCTCTTTTGACTTGTCAAGAAATGCACCAGTCCAGAGCTGTATCACAATTCACAGACCCGTTAATCATTGGTGGGAATAAATCAAATCAAAATGTATGTTCAAATCTATGTTTATATTACAAGAATTATTCAGATTATTCCTTTGTACTTTTTTTCTTATTTTACTTCTGCTTGTAGATTATTTTATTGATTTGAGGATGAAGTTAAGATTTAAAAGATGTCCTCTATTATGGTACTAAGAAGCTAAAATTGACACCAAGGTTTTGTATGATGATTGTTCCTTTAGAGTGTGATGAATGTCTGATGTTCAGATGGAAATGTGGTCTACAGATATTCAGGATGTACATTTCTTAACTTTCCAATGGCAGATCTGCTTTACTGGAGAAAACATTTCACTTATTGCTACTGAAAGTCAATATATAGATCATTGAAGGCTGGTGGGAAAAGCTATAGGAGGACGAGCTCATTGTAATGGCTGGAATGGAATAAATGGAACAGTATCAAACACATTAAACATATGGAACCCACATTTCTGACTCCGTTCCATCAATTCCATTTTCAGCCATTACAATGAGCCCATCCTCCTATAGCTCCTCCCACCAGCCCCCACTGCAGTAGATAAACCTAGTGCCTGTGCAATGATAGAACTACTTGAAAGTTTGGGATCATGACTAAGAGAGTAATTGCAGGAAAATATGAATTCCTGATATAAAGCTATATACATAGGTGGGGAGTTCTGTGCGTATACTCCATCCATCCCATCCTGTTTTTATCTGTGTCTCCTTAGGTCTGGTTGATACTGTATGTATGGACGGTTTATGTGGAGGTTTGTAAAGGTGCAATTAAACAAGGTGTGCATTTAAATGTGTCATTTAACCTCATCAGTTATATATCTCAAAGTTAGAAAAATAGATAAAATAATGATTGAGACGGGGCAAAAAACTCTGACTTGATTCTGATCCTTGTAGGCACCACAGAAACAGTCGAATCTTACAGAAAACAAATATATCTAATATCTATGTGTCCATACGTTCAGAGTACAGTGCCTCATATGTAGCTTAATTGACACAATCAAGTGAATTGAATACATATAAGTACAGTAATGATGTCTACTACAGCACCCCAACATCAACATGTTTACAGTCTTTTTGTTTTGATAACCTTTCCCTAGCCCCCGTAAAAGCCTCCGCCAGGCTTAATAAATGCCTCCATAGGACTGAATGGAGGAAGCCCAGTCTGAGTTTACGACTCAAATAACACCCTATTCCCTACATTGTGCACTACTTTTAACCAGAACCCTATGTGCCCTGGTCAAAAGTATTGCACTGTAAAGGTAATAGGGTGCTATTTAGGATGCAGTCTGAGACAAACATCTAATAGACAGAGACCACAGGCCTAACTAGGGTAATCAGACTGACCGCAGACGGGACAGCAGAGGAATCATCGTCATGGGAATAAACCAGGAATCTGACCAACAGGACGCCTTATCTGATCCTGAGCCCACCCTCTTTCCTCTGCACTGCTCCGATGGAGTGGCCATAGAATAGAATAGAATAGAAGTTGTAATTCTATGATAGTGACTCCTTGTTTGAAAATGTGGGTGGTACACCATGCCCTGGATTTGCTCCAGAAGACGGTGGTGCAGTTGATTTCACCTCATCACTAAAGAAAGGAAATTAGTGTACTGGCATGTTTAGAATAGATAATGGGTTATTGCAATTGGAATAACTGGCTAATCACTTTATTTGCTAAATAATTTTGAGGCAGACGAACCAAAGGTCACAAAGGTCGCTTACAAAACAGAGAGGATACACTGTGGCTCTAAATGGGAATACAATATCCTGTTGTTGATAAAGATGTGGACACCTCATTGTTGCAGTTGGACTGACACCTGGTTATAGTTGATAATATCCACATTTGCTGGTATAGGCCTACAGTGCCTTCGGAAAGTATTCAGACCCCTTGACTTCTTCCACATTTTGTTACGTTTCAGCCGTATTCTAAAATGGATTAAAAAAAAATGTTTCTCATCAATCTACACACAATAGACCATAATGACTAAGCGAAAAAAAACATGTTTTTTAGAAAATGTTGTACATTTACTACAAATAAAAAACAGAAATAGCTAATTTACATACAGTACCAGTCAAAAGTTTGGACACACCTACTCATTCAAGGGATTTTCTACCTTTTTGCTATTTTCTACATTGTACAATAATAGTGAAGACAACAAAACTATGAAATAACACATATGGAATCATTTAGTAACCAAAAAAGTGTTCAACAAATCAAGATATATTTTACATTTGAGATTCTTCAAAGTAGCCACCCTTTGCCTTGACGACAGCTTTGCACAATCTTGGCATTCTCTCAACCAGCTTCATGAGGTAGTCACCTGGAATGCATTTCAATTAACAGGTGTGCCTTGTTAAAAGTATATTTGTGGAATTTCTTTCCTTCTTAATGCGTTTGAGCCAATCAGTTGTGTTGTGACAAGGTAGGGGTTGCATACAAAGGACAGCCCTATTTAGTAAGTCTGTATCATAGCAAGAATAGCTTAAATAAGCAAAAAGAAACAACAGTCCATCATTAGTTTAAGACATGAAGGTCAGTCGACATGGAACATTTCAAGAACTTTCTTCAAGTGCAGTTGCAAAAATCATCAAACGCTATGATGAAACTGGCATTCATGAGGACCGCCACAGGAAAGGAAGACCCAGAGTTACCTCTGCTGCAGAGGATAAGTTCATTAGAGTTAACTACACCTCAGATTGCAGCCCAAATAAATGCTTCACAGAGTTCAAGTAACAGATACATCTCAACATCAACTGTTCAGAGGAGACTGTGTGAATCCGGCCTTTGTGGTCGAATTGCTGCAAAGAAACCACTAGTAAAGGACACCAATAAGAAGAAGAGACTTGCTTGGGCCAAGAAACACGAGCAATAGACATTAGACTGGTGGAAATTTGTCCTTTGGTCTGATGAGTCCAAATTTTAGATTTTTGGTTCCAACCCCCGTGTCTTTGTGAGACGCAGAGTAGGTGAACGGATGATCTTCTCATGTGTGGTTCCCACTGTGAAGCATGGAGGAGGAGGTGTGATGGTGTGGGGGTGCTTTGATGGTGACACTGTCAGTGATTTATTTAGAATTCAAGGTACACTTAACCAGAATGGCTACTATAGCATTCTGCAGTGATACGGCCTCCCATCTGATTTGCGCTTAGCGGGACTATCATTTGTTTTTCAACAGGACAATGACCCAACACACCTCCAGGCTGTGTAAGGGCTATTTGACCAATAAGGAGAGTAATGGAGTGCTGCATCAGAAGACCTGGCTTCCACAATCACTCAACCTCAACCAATTGAGATGGTTTGGGATGAGTTGGACAGCAGAGAGAAGGAAAAGCAGCCAACAAGTGTTCAGCATATATGGGAACCCCTTCAAGACTGTTGGAAAAGCATTCCAGATGAAGCTAGTTGAGAGAATGCCAAGAGTGTGCAAAGAGTTCATCAAGGCAAAGGGTGGCTACTTTGAAGAATCTAAAATCTAAAATATATTTTGATTTGTTTGACACTTTTTTGGTTACCACATGATTACTAATGTGTTATTACATAGTTGTGATATTTTCATTATTATTCTACAATGTATAAAATAGTAAAAATAAAGAAAAACCGTTGAATGAGTAGGTGTGCCAAAACTTTTGACTGTTACTGTAAGTCTTCAGACCCTTTGCTATGAGACTCAAAATTTTGCTCAGGTGCATCCTGTTTCCATTGATCATCCTTGAGATGTTTCTACAACTTGATTGGAGTCCACCTGTGGTAAATTCAATTGATTGGACATGATTTGGAAAGGCACACACCTGTCTATATAAGGTCTCACAGTTGACAGTGCATGTCAGAGCAAAATCCAATCCATGAGGTCGAAGGAATTGTCCGTAGAGCTCCGAGACAGGATTGTGTCGAGGCACAGATCTGGGGAAGGGTACCAAAATATTTCTGCAGCATTGAAGGTCCCCAAGAACACAGTGGCCTCCATCATTCTTAAATGGAAGAAGTTTGGAACTACCAAGACTCTTCCTAGAACTGGCCAAGAACCCAATGGTCACACTAACAGAGCTCCAGAGTTCCTCTGTGGAGATGGGAGAACCTTCCAGAAGGACAACCATCTCTGCAGCACTCCACAAATCAGGCCTTTATGATAGAGTGGCCAGACGGAAGCCACTCCTCAGTAAATGGCACGTGTCAGCCTGCTTGGAGTTTGCCAAAAGGCACCGAAAGACTCTCAGACCATGAGAAACAAGATGAAAACAAGATGGAACTCTTTGGTCTGAATGGCAAGCATCACGCCTGGAGGAAACCTGCCACCATCCCTATGGTGAAGCATCATGCTGTGGGGATGTTTTTCAGTGGAAGCGACTAGGAGACTAGTCTGGATTGAGGAAAAGATGAACGGAGCAAAGTACAGAGAGATCCTTGATGAAAACCTGCTCCAGAGTGCTCAGGACCTCAGACTGGGGCAAAGGTTCACCTTCCAACAGGACAACGACCCTAAGCACACAGCCAAGACATCACAGGAGTGCTTCCGAACAAGACTCTGAATATCCTTGACTGGCCCAGCCAGAGCTCGGACTTGAACCCGATCAAACATCTCTTGAGAGACCTGAAATTAGCTGTGCAGCAACACTCCACATCCAACCTGACAGAGCTTGAGAGGATCTGCAGAGAGGAATGGGAGAAACTCCCCAAATACAGGTGTACCAAGCTTGTAGCGTCATACCCAAGAAGACTCGAGGCTGTAATTGCTGCCAAAGGTGCTTCAACAAAGTACAGAGTACAGGGTCTGAATACTTATGTAAATATGATGTTTCATATTTTTTATAAATTTGCAAAAATGTCTAAACCTGTTTTTGCTTTGTCATTATGCGGTATTGTGTGTAGATTAATGAGGGGGGAAAAACGATTTAATATTTTTTAGAATAAGGATAACTTAACAAAATGTGGAAAAAGTCAAGGGGTCTGAATACTTTCCTAATGCACCATACCTAGGCTGCCTGCATATGGTTGGGCACATTTTTCATGCCATTACTTGAACGTTTTATTCATTTGGAAAATGCACAATTACATGATCTGAGAATAGGACTATTTTTATTTGGACATGGACATCTAAAATGTTCACTCTTGTTTGCCTCTTTAAAATTGACCTGGGTGTTGACACTTTGTTGCCCCATTAGTATAGAATTAGTAAACACAGAATTGCGTTTTAAAACGGTTCTGGTCGCATCTGTCACGTCCTGGCCAGTATATAAGGTTAATTGTTTTGTAGTTTGGTCAGGGCGTGGCAGGGGGTATTCGTTTTATGTAGTTCGGGGTGGTGTATTTTGGTGAAGGGTCATTTGGTTTAAGTATTCCGGGGTTTTGGGCAGTGTTTGGTTTTCAGTTATTCTATGTCTAGTCTAGTATGTCTGTTTCTATGTCTGGTTAATTGGGGTTGGGACTCTCAGTCGAAGGCAGGTGTTGTCTATCTGCCTTTGATTGAGAGTCCCATATATGAGGGTGTGTTTGTGATTTGTGGGTGATTGTGCTGTGTTGAGCTTTGCTTTGCAGACTGTCAGTTTATCGTTCGTTTTCTTGTTTTTGTATTCGTGTTGATTTCATTAAATGTTCAAGATGAACTCTATCGACTCTGCTGCGTATTGGTCTACCTTTTCCGACGATGATTTCGTTATATCGTCAGAAGACGAAGATACGCGTGACAGCATCGATATAATCACACAAAGGGCCACTACAACAATTAATCTACTGGATCCCAGCAGACCACACATGGAGGCCTCGCCCACGGGCTGTTTTCTCCGGTCTGTGTCGGCTGCCTGGAGAGACCTACATGGCCCTTTAGGAGCCAGTCTGAACACACATCCCTGTTTTATTCACGGAAACACAATTTGCGGCCATTATACAGCGTTATAGATTGCATCTACAAAACTCTCCTTGTTGACTAAAACGCAAGGAAGCCCCCCCCCACATACACACACAACAACAAAAAAACGTTGGACAGAAAAAAGTTTAATCTGAACACAACACACTTTTTAAAGAGTTAGGCTGAAGACAAACAATAGAAAGAGAGCGATGGAGATGTGAGGTTTGTTAGTATTGGATTAGTTTAAATTCTGTTAGGTAGATTAACCTATAAGAAACAAAACAAAGTAAATTCTAAGTAGGCTATAGACCACCCAGATTCAAAGTGAGACAGAGATTAGTCTAGCTACCAGTTGATCACGCCCCGGGTTTAGACATTCAAGCAGACAGCATGTGTTGGGCTGGCCAAGTCATTTGGTGCATGGCATGTCTTATCGGCGCAAGCCTAGCCTACAGTAGCTGGGGACCAACAGTCAGCCAGTCAGGAGGAGAGTGGGGGTTCCTTGGGACCCAGTCATCAACGAGGGAAAAGGTAGACTTCATTCTCAGTAGCTACCACTATGAGTAGAGTATGCTAGAGTAGAAGACCATTGACATTCACTGTAAAGGAAACAAGTGTCTGCTTTTGTTGGTATTTAGAGGGTGGTAAAAACTCGCCTTTATTTGTTAATTAGATGAAGCAGTCCGATAATAGCCAGTGTGGAAGTGTAGACATGTTTGATAACTCACAGTATCCATATAACTGCTTCAACTATGATGGAGATGGATACCCCTCCTGCAGCACGGATGAAGACAAGAAGATGTGTCGACCTGCTTACAGGTAGAATTCTTATGATTAATTTTGGCTTATGAATTTATAATAGAATTATCAAGAGTATTGTTATTAGCATTATTCATGATCTAAGCTATTATAAATTATGTATTTAAAATATGACATTATGTTTAGTTAGTTTTAATGTGTAAAAAAGTACTAAAGAAATTCAAATTATTTTGGTATTTTAAAGACCATAATATAAATCCCAAAGCAATGTAATGCAACTCATTTAAAATCTAAAACCGTTTTACTTACTCTCAGTTACCTTATTTTCTTAATTTTAAATAACCAAATATTGTTGTATTATTTTAATCAGATTGTGGTATTTCATCCAATATCCAAATTAAATTGGTATCATAATTAAGAATATTAAACCTGTTACCCTGAATATAATTTGAATCAGTCTTATCAAGATATTCTTGGTCAGGGTTGGGTAGGTTACTTTCTAAATGTAATCCGTTACAGTTACTAGTTACCTGTCCCAAATTTTAATCAGTAACGTCACTTTTGGATTACCAAAACTCAGTAATGTAATCTGATTACTTTCAGGTACTTTTGGATTACTTTCCCCTTAAAAGGCATGTAATCAGTTACTCTCCAACCATGTTCTTGTGAATTTCAATGTGAAAACCAACAAATAAATTGTTTTACTTTTTGTAACTTTCTGTCTGCCCTCTCTCCTCAGTTACATAGCGTTGATAGCCATGGCCATCCAGCAGAGTCCAGAGCACCGGGTCACCCTGTCAGGGATCTATGAGTTCATCATGAAGCGCTTTCCCTACTACCGGTCAGGAGCTTCACATGTTTATTCAACAGCCATTTTCTGGATACCTTCCACAAATTCAGTTTGACAGAGTAGTGTTTCCTTTATCTACTACAGGTCCAACCAGAGGGCATGGCAAAACTCCATACGACACAACCTCTCTCTCAACAGCTGCTTTGTTAAGGTAAGGGACATTTTATCACATGTTGTGTGATGATATTTGATCATTTGATTAATTACAAATGTTATCACAATCTTCGATACAAGTTTCACTTGATATCAGTCAGAACAATATATAAGACTATAATATTTTATCCTCATTGATGAAATATTGTATGAAACTTTGAAAATATATTACAATAATAAGGTAACAGTAAAGACAGGCATACACGTTTACATACTAATTTACCAATCGACTGTATGAATTGAAAGCAAATACTTTTTTCCACACAATATCAGCAAAAATGGTAACAGACATAACACTGTTTCATTACAGTACTGTACGTAGAATTCACATTTGAGCGTGATCTCAAAAATGATGGGGTTATTTCTCTTTTCTTATTGGTGTGTTTTTTTACTTTCCCTCCAGGTTCCCCGCACAGAAGGAAATGAGAAGGGGAAAGGCAACTACTGGACCTTCGCCACCGGTTGTGAGTCCATGCTCGACCTCTTTGAGAACGGCAACTTTCGGCGTCGCCGGCGCCGACGCAACATGAAGATTGGTTTCAGAGAGCCTGGGGAGCCTTTCTTCCCAGTAAACAACAACAACAACATCAACAAACAACAAAGCGGCTCCACCAGGCGTTCCGATCCTAACCCCAGTCCGGACTCCTTCTGCTCCATCAGCCCTGCCCACAGACCAGGTCACCACAACCCCCTCAACCCAAACTGCCAGGGGAAACCAGAACCGGAAATTAAATTCAGTATTGACTACATCCTCTCCACCCCAGACCCCCCTCTGCCGGGCTTCAGACCCCCACATAGTGGTACATCAGAGCCCCACATACACGTTCTGGAGCCCCAACACCTGAACCTGCACTTCTGGACCCTGTGAGTGTCACAGTCTTGACTACAAAGAGAGAGAGACTACATCTGAAAGACTGGATGGTTTTTCCTCCATATCCGAATTAGTAAATGAAGAGATCGAAAGACTGCCCTTTTGTGCAAGGGGATATTTTATTGACTTGTCCTGTAATTAAATAACATAGAGAGGTCCAGTATTGTGCTGTGGATCCTAGCTGATTATAGTAAATATACATTAGTCTACACTCAAAAGAAACTTGTACACTGTTCATAGTCTTGTCCCAAGGCATACATGTTTACATTACGCTTTATTCATGAAGTAGGACGTTCTGTTACGAAGGTCTGTGAAAATAATGATTCACCGATATAATATCTATAATCTATAATCTATATAATATCTTGCCTATTTTAAGGACAGGATAATACAGAGTATGCTGACTGTATGAGAAAGCTGATAAAACTGAAGGGAGTGTGATATCATCATAAACTATTAACATTAAAAGGTAATAATCTCTACAATGTTTTGGGTTAGTGAAAGTGTCAAAGCAAAGAACAGGGTAAAGGGCACATGTCACAGCTGGTACTCAGCCGTTTCAACCCTTGTTGTGATTGAAGGCAATTATCATGAGGTTGAATTAATCCAGGCTGAGCCCTCTCCAAACCTAATCTTTCCCAATGACCTTTTAAATTCTCCTGAGACTGACATACTCCATATTTAATCCAGGCACTCCATTAAAATACATTATATTCATATATTGTATGTAGGAGTTTAAACATGTGGTCTAATCTGCTAACATTTGTTTCCCTGTTATGAGGAGGGATATCAATCATCGCCGGGTTTCTCTTGCTTGTTTGAAGGGACAATTTTCAATTTAACCTTTATATTATGCCGTGACTACATCATTCAGGACAGGAGGGGTTTCAACAGAACACAACAACACACTTAACATGAGTGGCATTTAATATAGCATTACACTTGCAAGGTGAGAGCGAGATGTGACCCTAGTTAAATACACGAGGCCTGCCATAACAACAATGCCGCAACCCCCTCCCGACCAGCCTGACGCAATTATAATTAAACACACCGGCGTATGCCTCCTTGCAAATCCTGTGATCGATCAGTGATATTAACATTCATACCTGCTTGGCCCTCCAGCCAACGTCTAGCACCACCACTGTTATGGATCAGTAGGTTTCCATTAACGAAGCTGTTGATATAAGGTGGCGCTGTGGATGTAGGCCTATTTGGGTAAATTAACTTAGCATAAAGTGCTGCAAGGCTGGTCTGGGTCTGCATGGGTCTGTGTTGAGACACCAAAGAGAAAGAGCACAGGCAGGGGAAAAGTCGGTGCACACATTATGTTGTCAATGAATGCTCCTATTATTGCTGTAGCTGCGGACTGAATGGTTCTAGAACAGCGTCTATTACATTTATTAAACGTCTTTATTTCATGTTTGATTTATTTTTCTTGGGAAATATTTTTTAATTAATCCAAGCATTTTCGCAAAATATTTTAAATCCATTTTAAGGCTATCAATATTTTTTACCTTTATTTATGTCATATTGAGCAAAAAAAAAAACACACAGCTGGCCTATCTAGCGGAAATCACTCAGTTCTGCCTGCCTCCAGGACAAGACTCATCCCAATAAACGTCAACTTGCTGTGGGCTATGTTGCAGGTAGGTAATGTTGAAATGTGCAGCGCAGGGTAGATTGAGTGGAATAGGGAGAAGGAAATTGGGAAAGCAACGATCTGCAACGTTAATAACATCTAAATCATAAACACAAGTAAGTCATTTAATCTACAGCGTTTGTTTTATAATTGGATTTTCATTCTTGGGAGTCATTTTCAACATGACTGTGATCATGAATCTCATTATAAATATGTGTGTTGTTGTTTATAAACAATACAATACAGTGTATGTTTGTATATGGGGGAGGCTGTGTAATTTCTCTTTACTTGACTAACAACCATGATTTCTTTGAGCTGTGGTAGGAGTGGGTAGGGGTGCAGTTTGTTGTATTGTTGGACTTGCTTATGTACCAGTCCTACAATGGAATGCAGATTGCTGGGTAATGATATCAGGCTTGCATCTAGCTAATGAAGATGGGTTGGAATAGCCTGAGAAGCCAGAAAGGACTCACATACATTTGAATCCATTCGAAGCCCCATTTACAGTACAAGTCAAAAGCCCAGGGGTAGATTCTGCGGGGTGGAATATGCCAGTTTTAAAATGGCTTTTAAATGTGTTTTGAATGAGAACATCAACACTGGATGTCAAATCAATGTCAGTTTAGATGTGTTTACAGTTACATTATATTTACTGTAGATCCTTCAGGCCCTGTATGCCTCCTGCTACTGGAGACCTGTTAGGATGTCCCTGCTAAACCCGAAACGGGGGTTTAAAAATGACTAGAAGGGTGTAAGAAATGAAATAGGATGTAAGAGAAATATGGGAAGTATCCCTTATTTTACATCACTGTTCACTGAGAATTGGCATCTACTGCTTAGCAAGCAGGAACCGCTTTATATGTTGAGGCACTTCAGTGAATCTCAAAGAAATGAGAGTAATTTGTTAGCTAATTACTATGTAATTACGGTAGCTTGCAACTCTTAGTAAATAGCAAGTAAACATCGGACTGTAAAATAATGGGTAAGCCCTCATTTCCAATTCAGCCTGCCTCATTTCTCCTCCACCTCCAGTTACATGTCTGCTTGTCCCAGTCAGGAAGCCTGGCAGAGCTTACTATGAGTCCCAAATGACACCCTATTCCCTATATAGTGCACTATTTTTGACCAGGACCCATAGGGCTCTTCTCAAAAGTAGTGCACTATGTAGGGAATAGGGTGCCATTTGGGAAGCATATTACTAAGACCATAGACAGAACACAATGTCTAATCCAATGTTTGATGGACCAATCTGAGACATCCACTTGTTGTTGCTGAGTCAACGTTTTGTAAACCCTCTTCAAGAATATTATCTGTGACAACATCTATAGGGGTACAGCAGACTGCTTAAAAAAAGCTAACTAGCATATTGACATTATATTGTCCCATGTTTCAGTATTCACACTTCACAGTCATGTCCTTTGGGTGAAAATACAATAATTAATATGCATTTATCATGAAATGATAGATGAGAAGACGGCAGACAATGAGATTAAAACGTTTCAGAATCAGACCTTGACTTTATTTAATTCTTCCTTGCAATTGTAAAGACTGAATTACACAGCATGCACAATGTGTGTGTTATCGTGACACAGCTCTGTGTTGCATGGAAGGCACATTGCACACCATGTACACACACATGCAATGCAACTACAATGCACCACAGCCCTGGTCAATACACACAAACGTACGCACGCCAGTCAGTCTCTCACACACACACACACAGACACAGAAACACACACGTCAGTTGATTTTGCTGCTTTGCTATGAGTGTATGGGCTGATTGACGGTGGTTAGTCCCAGTCCCTTCCAGCGCTGCTTGCACATGGCCATTTGCCTTCTCACACCCAGTTTGGCCAGTAGGAGCTGCTCACAGCTTAGAACGTGAACTGTGATTGTCATGTTTCCATTGAAACTGAAGAGAGGAAGAGAAGAACATCATTAATCCTGTCTGTTTTACACCGCTACTGCCTTCAGTGGGTTCTACCACAGATAAAAGGTTATCAGTATCTTTGATACTACTACGTACTGCAAAGATCCATGGTCCCATGTAAACAACCACTAGAAAAGGGGAGGGCAAGAGACCATTGACATTAATAGAGGCTGGGTGACTGTAAGACCACTTGTTAATTCATGTTGTCGGTGTAAGTCGGCCTACGCCAGGGTTCCCCAACTGGCGGCTCGCAGGCCAAATTTGTCCCCCAAGTTTTTTAAACAAAAACTAAAAACATTTTTGTTTTGAATTAAACATTATATATATGTTCATTGTTGGACATAAAAGACTGCAAAAACACCAGGAAATCAGCTCCAAGTGATTTTGATTTAACCCCCTAGAGTTGATTGACGCACCGTTGCTTCAATCTAAGTTACATAACAAAAAAATCCCCATAAAAATGTGTCAGTTTAAACTAGAGTTTAGGTTGTTTTCTTTGCATTGGATGCGTCTCAATCCACTGCATCCGCCAGTGTCACACTTCCGCATCTGCGGTGAAAGGTGGCAAAGCTAGAGCGGTCTTTGTTAGACCATGAGACATCCTGAAATTGGTCTTCTCACGTAAACATCTGTAGCGTACGAATGGTTTGACCTACAAACTAAACTACTTCCTCGCAATGGAAAGGGGAGACTCTCACAAAAACGATGGTGTTCTCCGTTTTGCTCTACGACCCCCACAAGTGTCACGGTATCGGTTTAAAAAAATTAATGGAAGGATGAAGGTGATTTTGTGCATACCCCCAAAAAGGGGTTAAATATGTGTAAAAAATATATATACATATATGTATTTCCTGAGCTTTCTTAAATCTCCTAGATTTAGGACAGACATTTCAAAACCTTGTTTCTTGGGCCAAAATCTAAATTTTATCAAATACATTTTGTATATATTTTTTGATACCTAAAGGGGTCCTAAAATTCTAAATGGAGCAGCTAAATGATCCATAGCATGACCAGTTTAAAACAATTCCTTGTCAGTTTAGTACCCCATCCTCCAACAATGTCTTACTCTAAAGGATTAAGGAATCTGTCCCCAAGTATTCCCACGCACAATAGAGACACGTGATCGTATACAAGCCAGATTTAAAGTTATTATGTTTTAGTCAAACATATCTGTTTGGGTTTTCTGTGGTCAATTTGCAGTCTACAAAGTATTTGTAATTATGTTCCGGCCTCCAACCATCTGCTCAAGAAAAAATCATCCCGAGGCTGAATCTAGTTGATCCCTGGCCTATGCTATGCTCAGACTGCTCCCTTTACACACATACTTTAATCAAGAGCGCTATGGTTTTAATGTCATTGATTTATTCGGAAATCTCTATCTATTTCAATCATTAATAACGCAGAGGCAGCTTTCCTCTCTCTCAGATCGATGTCCAGTTACCACTATCACATTACTGGACAATACGGAAGTCTTCAATGCAGTATTTGATCGCATGTGGCATGATCACATGTTTTTCTTAGAGGTTTTCATAAAGGTTTTGAATCTTCTAGTTATTATAATGAAAGTTTTGGCGGGGTCACTTAAATCATTCATATTTTCCAAAAATGACAGATTATAGTAAGTATAGCGTTGAAATTATGAGAAAGGATACAAGATTGAGATAATTCAGTAAATAATCAATCAAATATGAATTATGACCACATTGCAAAATACATGTACATTGCCATAAAATTTCGCAACAAGAAGAACAAACATCCATCTAATGCAACAATATATTATTACTACGATTTACCTTCCAAAGTGAAATCCACACGTTATGGAATAGAACAGAATAGAATTTGTGGACATGTTCAGCAAGCTTGTGCAAAGCATGAGTCGTGCAATAAGACACGCCCATATTTTTGACCGGGAAAATGCAGCAGGCAGTATGGAGCAGAATGTGAGGAGCCAGCCATGCTCCAGATGAGGTGATCCTAAACAACCAATGGGAGAGCCCCGAGGCTACTGGCAGTTAGGGCCTGCCCCCCTAAGGAAGAAAGGGATGAGAGAGAGAGCCATGGGATGAGGATTGGAGGGAATGCAGTGGTTCCACAGCAAGGTGAATGGTTACTGTAGGTCAAATTAGACTAGAGTACTGTATGTGAGGCAGAAGCCATGAAAAGGTTTACTTCTGTTCCACAGTACAGTAATGTACTTTGTTTTATTTCTTTGCAAGCATATGTAATCATGCACAGTCAAAACTGCACAGAAATGTATCAGACAAGTTGATACAGTCTAGACTCAACATAACTATATACACAGCATTAAACTATATATGGTAAGAAAAAACAAAAACAAAGGGATAAAGTTGGAGCAGATTACACCGCTATAGCGTTTTATTGGTGTTCAACACATGCATGAGTCAAACAAGAGTCAAACAAGTGAGCTCCAAAAGTATTGGAATAGTGACACATTTTGGCTCTACTCCAGCACTTTGGATTTGAAATGATACAATGACTATGAAGTTAAAGTGCAGACTGACAGCTTTTTAATTTAAGGATTTTTCCATCCATATCGAGTGAACTGTTTAACAATTAAACACTTTTTGTACATAGTTCTCCTATTTTAGGTGACCAAAAGTATTGGGACAAATTCACTTGCGTTAAAGTACTAAAAAGTAAAGTATTTAGTCCCATATCCATAGCATGCAATGACTACATCAAGCTTTTGACTCATTTTTTTGGATGTATTTGCTGTTTGTTTTAGTTGTGTTTCAGATTATTTTGTGCCCAATAGAAATTAATGGTAATTAATGTGTCATTTTGGAGTCACTTTTATTGTAAATAAGAATAGAATATGTTTCTAAACATGTCTACATTAATGTGGATGCTACCATGATTATGGATATTCCTGAATGAACTGTGAATAAAGATGAGTGAGAGGCACAAATATCGTACCCCCAAGACATGCTAACCTCTCACCATTATAATAACAGGGGAGGTTAGCATTTTATATCATACCCCCAAGACATGCTAACCTCTCACCATTATAATAACAGGGGAGGTTAGCATTTTATATCATACCCCCAAGACATGCTAACCTCTCACCATTATAATAACAGGGGAGGTTAGCATTTTTTGGGCGGTATGATATCCACATCTGGCTTCTTCCCTTGCGAGATCATCTGAGACCTGGGCAGCTGATGAAACTAAGGAGTTTTTCTGTAATAAAGCCCTTTTGTGGGGAAAAATATCTAATTCTGATTGGCTGGTCCTGGCTCCCCAGTGGGTGGGCCTATGCCTACATGGCTGCACCCCTGCCCAGTCATGTGAAAGCCATAGATTAGGGCCTAATGAATGTATTTAAATTGTCAGATTTCCTTACATGAACTGTAACTCAGTAAAATCGTTGAAATTGTTGCATTTATATTTTTGCTCAGTATACTTCAATTGGGGTGGCAGGTAGCTTAGTGGTTAGAGTGTTGGACTAGTAACCGAAAGGTTGCAAGATCGAATCCCCGAGCTGACAAGGTAAAAATCTGTTATTCTGCCCCTGAACAAGGCAGTTAAACCGACTGTTCCTAGGCCATTATTGAAAATAAGAATTTGTTCTTAACTGAGGTAATGTCCAAATAATTTTATTTATTTTTTTACACAAGTGAATTTGTCCGAATACTTTGTCCCCTAAAATGGGAGGACTAAGTACAAAAAGTGCTGTAATTTTTAAACGGTTTACCCAATATGGATGAAAACACCTTCAAATTAAAGTGGAGAGTAGAGCCAAAACAACAAAAAGTGTCGCTGTCCCAATACTTTTGAAGCTCACTGTAACGCAGTACACAGCAGAAGCAGTAGGCATACATACAGCCTCCCTTATAAAATACCCTTTATTTTTTACCATATACACATTATTTGTTCTTTCTAAGAGCAGGCTTCAAAGTGACCACCTGCCAAGCTAATAGTCATACCTGCCTTGATTATACAAGATAAAGTATAGAATCAAAGTTCCACTGAGCAAGCTAGATCAATATCAAGCTATATTAAACTATGTATACTGGATGGCACACATAGCAATACTTCTTCCCCCTCCAATACATCAGATGTACAGGCTTATAGCAGGGCAACCCTTCTACATGCACACAACATATTTCCATTCACAGAAGAGACGGAAAACCTTCTCATAATGTGCAATGTGAACACTTCTTTTAAAGTGTCTTTCAGAAGCGAGGTCATTCTTCTGACACCTATGATGTCGGTTCATCATGTGCTAGGCTGTCCCATGGTGTATATATAATATATATAAAGACAGAGGGGAAGATACAGTAACATGACTGTACTGCTTGTTCAACAAACCATGGGAAAAACAAACAAATTCAATAGGGTTACTTTCTTAGTTACAAACCAACGAGTGGACACTTGACATAGTGATCGTTAAAGTTGTTGCAAATTAATCCGAATACATCTATACAATTTCTAACATTGAATCAGCATAAATCAGTGTGTAGGAAAAATGTTGAAGTCCATAAACGATCAACAAAACATGTTTAACACACATGAAAAACCTTGATCGGTCTCATAAAGCAGTTCATGATTTCATTCTGCTTTATAAAATAAAACTATTTCAAATACTGATAGAACGGAAGAAAATACGAAATAAATTATTCCTACACTTGTCAATATTTCAACATTCTCCGTTGATTACAGATATGTTAAATGTACCAACACACTCAACTAAATCTTTTAATAACATAACGGCAGAATAAGGTAATGAAGGACTGTCAAGTATTTGTGATTGTATGAAACAGCACGTGTACGATCAAGAAAGAGAATAAAGATGATTTCAGTACTCCATGTTCTTGCTCATACCAGTAAAGCAGTGTTGTTTCTGAAAACATCAATGTTACGTTCGCTAAATGGTGAGAGCCTGGCTCCCACTCAGGCCATCCCTCTTTTCAGCACAGTCACACTGTTTCTGATCAGCTGGTGAGACCACTGAGCTAACTGGCTAGCATCTGAGTGGTGCCAGCACAGCCAGCGAGAGACAAGAACATGGTAGAGTTCAGGTGAAAATATAACATTGGACTCCCCAGAGACCAAATGTCCCCTTCATAGTGTTCATAACCATCTCATCTATAGTTTTACATCCACTAGACAAAACTTCAGTCCATTAATTCAGTTATTATTCAACACCAGACATACAATATTCAGTCTGCCTCCATATCTGTAGTGAAAACCACATTACAGACTTTAAAACCTAAAGTTACTGTTCTCATAAGACTGACTAATACATTATCACTCCTGACTGACTCTTACAGCATGATCAGCTACTCTATTCACTATGGATGTGATGCAGTCATGCTTGGGCTCCACGACAACATCTGGTCTTTGCCTTCCCAACAGCATTGTACCTGTCCCAATATATGGATGAACAGAAAATCATTGTCAGGTAGATACTACTTATTTGTTCATTAAAATAAACTTTATAACACCTCAATAAACAACCATAGCAGTGCATTCAATGATTTAATGTTAATGATTGTTGTCTTACTCTAAAAAAAAAAAAACTCCAAATGAATAACCCGAAAATAAATCTCTCAAACTAATATTCTAGAATTCTACACACTCAAAAACAAAGTTAAATGGATGAAGTAAGACATTCAGTCAGGGGCTATAATGGACAATATAATAGACTTGGAATTAAACACATCGTAAAAACAATACAATGATCCAGAATATTCCCCATTCATACATCATGATATATTTCAATACTACCTGCCCTCATCTGACCTATAAAAAAGGTTAACAATAACTGTCCCTGCACTTCATTTAACTCCCTTTGATGTCCCTTTCAGTCCGAGGAGGGATTGAAGGGTGAATGGATGTGTTAATACATGCAGTAGAGAAGGGGACGACTGGATAGGGATGGCTTCTTGCTGTCAGAACAGAGCAGAATATGGGTAGTACTGTAGGTAGGGTACGTCTCATATTACCCTTCAGAGGAAGACCAGCCCCGGGACAGAGTGAGCTGCTGGTTTATAAAGATGGCTGTTGATACTCCACAGTCCTTCTGAAGCTGGAGACAGTTCCAAACCATCAACTGTTAGATAGGGACTGTTGATTATGGGAATACATTGCAACCTTGTCCCTAATGAAGCTGGTTTCTTTCTAAAAAACAAATGTAAAATGCGTGGGGGTTCCCTTTGCAGTGTAGTAAATTGCCTGAGAACATGAATGTGTGTTACTGGGTAGCAGACGTTTAGCTGATGGTAGACAGCTCCAGAGTGGGAGGATGAGAAAGTGGATTTGTCACAGACAACAGTCTGGGGACTCCAGGCGCTGGTCAGGTCAGAAGTCAAAAGGTTAAGAGAGGTCTACTAAGCGAGTGATTTCAAACCTCTCCTCAGGGACCCCTAGCCGTTCCATGCATTTGAACTATTCTATGGCTAGCACACCTGATTCAACTTGTCAATTAATCATCAAGCCCTTGACTAGGTGAATCAGTGGGCTAGTTCAGGGCTACAACATTGTGAAATGTCTGGGGGTCCCCGAGGAGAGGTTTGAAAACCACTGTACTAAGTGAACAGGGCGTCCTCTGGTCTTTCAGCCTTCTTCTTGGGTGCACCGGTAGTTGCACCGGGATCACCACAAGGGGGTGAGGGGAGGCTGGGCACCGTCTCTGCTGCCTTTGCCCGCTCCTCCAAAAATTTGTCAAACTCTAGAAGGAGGACGAGAGGGATCAGAGGAAGCATATTATACATGCTAGCTACTAGAGGTGAATAAATGTTTCCTACCTTCACTGGTCACCCCCTCTTCGCCCTCCTCTCCTTGCTGTCGAGGAAGGAAAAGCATCATTGTGGAACTATCTTAAGGATAACCTGAATTCAAACTCCTATAATGTAAAAGTACATTTTGACCTTTCATTTACTCAAAAGTGCTGATTAAAACACAACCAGACCCAGCATTGACAAGATTTTCTGTGCTTAAAACCACAGACAGGATTACACCCACACAACAGTGGATCCCCCATTTCACCAAAACCACAATGCCATTTAGGTTAGAGAACTTCAACAAACACACACACACACACACACACATCAAATGTTAAGACAAAACCACCATGTACCAAAGAGGACAGAAATCGTCCTTTGTTCCCTGCCAGGACACACCATTATTTAAGACTACCAAGAAAGCTACAATGGATCAGACACGTGATTGGTCAAAGATGAGGAAATGTGTTGAAAGAAAGAAAGTGGAATGTGTTAGTTATATTTCTGAAGAACAAGAGGAGTCCAAAAATGGAAGGATGCAACAGGAAAAAGACAAAAGAAAACAGGCGGAATAAAATCATAGTCTCACCACGTCAGTACACAGCCACTCCTCTATGTCATCCATGACAGAGGATTGGCCAACGGGAATCTACAGGGCAACGTCATGGACAAACAGCACCACAACAAAAAAATATCCACAGAAGACAAAAACAAAACCAACTTAAATATAAAAATAACTGAACATAAAAAGCAATACTTAAACCTAACATTTAATAAAAACGCAAACAAACCATTCGATAAATGGTACATAGACCTCTGCTACTGATCGATGACATGCAGTACCAAACAACATGAAACACTCCAACTAACACACAGCAATGTGAAAGCTTTGCAACGCCATGCAGTGACAGTCAATATGAAGAGGCATCATATTCCAGGCTGCATGAAAAACTGTGGGATGGGATGGGCCATGCACTAGACTAGTCTTTAATGTTAGAGTTGTTGTTAAGGAGAGAGGTTGTCTGCTCAAAACAAGCACCAACTACCACAGGCAAGCTAAAAAGATCTATCCCATCAAAAACAAATCCTAAATAACAAATCTCTATATGAAATCCTTACTTCTCTGAGTGAGTGTAAGCTTGGGATCAATGGTTAGAGCAGAGGCCAAACAGTAAACACACACGCGCCAATGGTGGAAAATAATGTATTGCCCGCAGGGCTGACCCCATTTAGTCGACTGGTCGATTGTGTGGTCGATAGGCTGTTGGTCGACGGAGACACCCGTCTGATTCTCGCCTGTCTCAGTGGCCTAATCCATTGTGGAGGCCGTGGGGATGGTACAGTCCATCACTAAGACATATGTGCTACTGAAATTGTATATAGTTATATTATGCAAGAACAAAATGGTGCAAAGCTAATAATTTTGTATTATTATTTTATAACAAATGTTTTCCAAATTGTGTGGTTTATTACTATTAACATATAATGCCAAACATCCCCTTTCATTTAACTGTGTATCTGCCAGATTTTTTTGCAGACAGCACATGCGAATATGCCTAAGACTTACCTACCGCTACATACGGTAGCTACTTGAAACTCTTATTAGGTCTAATTAAAGGCAAAATGTCAAAAAAGTCTGCAGTATGGCAACATTTCATTGTAGTAAAGGATGACACCAAAAAAGTGGAATGCGAACTCTGCCAACAGCGGTTTGCTTACCATAGTTCGACAACGAATATGTCATACCACTTGAAAACAGTAAGTTAACCATTGTTTTTCTAGTTGCATGCTAAAACATTGACAGGTTTTATATGATTGAAAAGTGAACATTACCAAATTGAATAGGCCTATTACAATGTAATAACAGTAATAGCATACAGAATTTAAAATGTACTTTATTTGTGTATTTATAGGCGCATCCCCAGTACAGCGCCTCCACTGCTAGCTCAGGTTTAACCACCTTGGACCAGAAGCCACACATCTCAGATAAAAGAAAAAGGGAGATAACCGATGGTATCGTGGACTTCATTTCCCTGGACATGAGGCCCGTTAACCTGATAGAAGGCGTGGGATTTAAGAAGATGATGAAAATCTTGGAGCCTGGTTACACTGTTCCCAAGAGAGAGACTGTTATGCATGCTCTGACTGCCAAATATCATAACACAAAAGAGAAGGTTTTGGAGGCTATCCAAAACAGCCAGGCAGTAAGTTTTACAACCGACATGTGGACCTCCCTGAGAATGGAGTCTTACATGACCGTCACTGCCCATTTCATTACCAAGGCCTGGAGACTGCAGTGTCTTGTGCTGGAGACAAAACAAATGGAGGAGAATCCCACCACAGCCAACATTGCAGAGAGACTTGGAGAAGTTGCAGACGCATATGAAATTCCAGGATGTAAAAGGGTTGCTTTGGTACACGACAACGCCGCAAACATGGTTCTGTGTGCGGATATACTGAGGCAGGAGGCAGAATGGGCAGACGTTAAAGGAGTCAGATGTACCGGGCACACCTTACAGCTGTGCATCAATGCTGCTCTCGAACAAGACCCCATCAGTCGCACTGCGGCTGCAGCCAGACACCTCGTGGCTCATTTTAAGAAGGAAGCCAGAAAGGGACTGAAGCAGAAACAACAAAAGGTGGCTGAACACCTCCTGAGCCTAGACGTTTCCACGCTGTGGAACTCTTCTCAGACCACGATAGAGTGTCTGCTAGAACATAGATGGCCCGTAATAGACGTGCTCTCCGACCCCAACTACACAGGGAAAAGGGAACACAGCCTTGATCTCACCACAGCGCAATGGAACAAGGCAGAAGACATTTGGAATGTACTGAAGCCTATGGTCACCCTGACGGAGCTGCTGTCCGAGGAAGACAACACTTCCTTATCTGCAACCTTACCCATGCTGGCCCACCTCAAACGCCGCCACTTGGCCGTGGCGGAGGATGACAGCCCTACCACTAAGAGTCTCAAAACAAAGCTGGTGCAGGAAATTGACAGAAGATGGCAGCTCAACGACCAAATATTTGACAGTAGTCTTTACATCCAAGCAGCAGTCGTAGACCCCCGCTTCAAGCTGCTTTCCTTCCTTGACGATGCAAAACGGGATGAAGCCTATGTCAACCTGTCCCAGCTGGCCGACAGTTTGAGCGCGTCACAGCTAGAGGAGCCAGGGCTCCATGAGAGAGAACGAGACAACTCTACATCCACGGAGGAAGAAGAGGAACCTGCACAAAAGAAAAAGAAAACGGACAAGGAGCGAGAGATGGAGATGCTCATGTGTGGAGATGAGGAAGAGAAAGACGATCAACGGGATAGCAAAGAAGAAATTAAGGATTATCTCCAAGATAGAACGAAAGTCGACGATGGACCGCTAGCTTGGTGGGGAAAAAATGAGGACCGGTATCCGAAGCTGGCCAGAGCAGCGAAATACCTCTTCTCCATCCCGGCGACCTCTACTCCATCAGAGCGGATCTTTTCCAAGGCAGGGCTTATATTCAATAAAACCAGGAGCTGCCTTCTGTCCGAAAATGTTGACAAGCTAGTGTTCCTGTCTCATAACTTGAAAAGATTGGGGAAGTAGGTTAATAAGTGGCAGCCCAGGTCTATGTGAGGAAGTAAAGTAAGCCGGTCCGATACAGTTGACAAGAGAGAAGACTAAGCTATTATGCAGGTGGAAAAACGTTTGGAATTGTGCAATAGTCTATGCTTATTATTTTTTTTGTAAGTAGCCTAGGCCTATATAAGCCATTTTATGTTCAGCATTAGAGATCATAAGCTGCTGTTGAAGGCAACTTAAATAGCCTACTGTTGTGATGGGCTACAACTTGTTCTTTGTTTATTTTATTTGTTACTAAACATAATATATTTACTGTAATACTGTTCAATTAGTGTCCTCAGAAAGTATTCACACCCCTTGACTTTTTCCACAGTGTGTTACAGCCCGAATTTAAAATTGATTAAATTGAGATTTGTCATCACTGGCAACAAAATACCCCATAACGACAAATGGAATTATGTTATTCAAAATTGTAACAAATCATTTAAAAATGAAAAGCTGAAATGTCTTGAATCAATAAGTAGTCAACCCTTTGTTATGGCAAGCCTAAATAAGTTCAGGGAAAACAATTGTCTTAACAAGTCACATGGACTCACTCTGTGTACAATAAGAGTTAAACATCATTTTTTATGACAAACTCATCTCTGTACCCCACACATACAGATAATTGCCAGGTCCCTCATTTGAGCAGTGAATTTCAAACACAGATTCAACCAAAGACCAGGGAGGTTTTCCAATGACTTGCAAAGAAGGTAGATGGGTTAAAAATATATGTTTAAAGCAGACATTGAATATCCATTTGATCATGCTGAAGTTATTAATTCCACTTTGGATGGTATATCAATACACCCAGTCACTACAAAGACACAGGCATCCTTCCTAACTCAGTTGCGGAGGGATTTCACCAGTAGGCCAATGGTGACTTTAAAACAATTAGAGTTTAATGGCTGTGATAGGAGAAAACTGAGGGTGGATCAACAACATTATAGTTACTCCACAATACTAACCTAATTGACAGAGTGAAAAGGAAGCCTGTACACATTTATTATTTTTTTTTTTTATCCAAAACATGCATCCTGTTTGCAATAAGGCACTAAAGTAATACTGCAAAAAGTGTGGCAAAGCAATCCACTTTTGTCCAGAATACAAGTGTTATGTTTGGGGAAAATCCAATACATTACTGAGTACCACTCTCCATATGCTCAAGCATAGTGGTGGCTGCATCATGTTATGGGTATGCTTATAATTGTTAAAACCCTAGAGGAAACCTGGTTCAGTCCGCTTTCCACCAGATACTGGGAGATGAATTCCCCTTTCAGCAGGACAACCTAAAACAAGGCCAAATTTACTTTCAATTTGCTTACCAAGAAGACACTGAATGTTCCATGGAAAATCTATGGCAAGACTTGAAAATGGTTGTCTAGCGATGATCAACAACCAATTTGGCATAGCTTGAAGAATTTTGAATCAATCATGGTCCACAAAGCTCTGAGACTTAACCAGAATCACTGCCATCGGTGAATAACATGTTTCGACTCAAGGGTGTGAGTACTTATTTAAAATTAGTTTTTTGACAATTAAATGCAGAAATATTAGCAAAATGTCTTATTTTATCTTCTCTTTATTAAATAGCTTATAAGACTTTTTCCGTTTTGCAATATCTTATATTTGAGAGACTTAGGCTATTTGCGTTTGGAGGAGTCAGTGATAAGCTTAGCTTTGACTGTTTTAACCTAGGCTGCTGTAGGTCTAACTCAGATGGTTGACTCCCACAAGTTGTTACCTGGTTGAGTCGGTCAAATAAAAAAGTATTAGTCTGTTGTGTATAATCACCAGTCTTGAAGCCAGGGGCGTAGGAGCGACTCCGACATTTGTGGGCGGTCCGGGGGCATGTAGATTTTTTTGGGGAAAAACAGGTTTTAAATGTTAATTTCGAGAAAAGGATACAGACAAATATTAACTTACAAATGGGAAAAGGGACAAGGTTAAAGGGGGCCTTGCAGAGGGGCACTTCATCTGGTACAGTCCAATCAGTCTTAGGGCCATGGCCATTCATACTGTACTGAATACCACTGTGACAGTTAAGCTAGCAGCATGGTCAATCCGGCATCTGCATTGGCCGTACAGCATTTACTGCGATGCAGCCTTTGCAGAAGTCTGGGCATTCATACTTGCAATTCGCAGAGTTGTTGTAAAGAAAGTTGTCAAGGAAGGGAGTTTGTGTTTATACAGGACGTACAGCTCCCACCTACCATTTACGTCAATTAAAACTGTACTCTTTTTCTGAAAATTAATTTCCTAGTATTTTCCTCACTTCATCAGGTTGTTACTACTGCTGCTCTACTTACTGTATGGTTGAAAACTTAAAAGTAACATTGTTCACTTAGGTTTATTTTCTTCTCGTTGTCTTGATCTCTGGCTCCCTCTTTAGTCATTAGTGTGTCTTAATTATTTCATCAATCAGTGCACTTAAAGCATCAGACAAGCGCAATGCATATAGTTAATTGTATTCAAACACATAGGGTGTGTATATATGGAAAAATACACGTTTTAAGAATAGAAGGCTCTCGGTCGACCAAGATGATTTTTTTGTTGGGGACAGCCCTACCCGACAGTGTAACAGCACACCGCATGGAAAAGTTAGTGATCATTAGTGATGTTAGCGCACTTCTAAAGGTTAACCAGCCACAATACTCACCCCTCCTGCAGGCTGCTGCCTGACTTCCAGAGTAGGAGGCAGCTCAATCCCACCTACAGCATTAAGGTCCTCTAGAGGAGCCCTGTCAGGATAGAGGTAATGACCAGAAGGACATGAAGTTATAAAACATTCAGATTTAAAATGTATGGTACAGAACAGACACTGTCAGTCATGTAGAAAAGCTAATTGTGTATGCTCTATTCATTACAAGCCTAGGAGGTATGGGTTGTCTCTGAACAGGAGAACATGTATGAAGTGTTCTTACGTGACGAGTGTCTCAGTGGTCAGTGGCAGAGCTCCGGTCCTGGTCTGGGCGAACATGTCAAAGTCGTCCTGAGGCTTACAGCTGGGCAGAGAGCTCAGAGTGCTGGTCACACTGGCACCCACGTCTGAGGAACGACAAAAAGACATCAGCCATATTGTTCCAACAAAATTAAAAATAAATATATAAATGTTTATGTTTAAGAACTTGTCACATTGCTAAATTACCTGATTCAGCAGTGTTAAAGTAGATTTTATTTTGACTAAATAGACTGCGGTGTACAGTAACAGAGTCCGGAGGACATACCGAGGCCGGCCAGACGAGAGGCGAGGGAGGCAGGTGAGGAAGGACGCGCGGCGGGGGCGGTGAAGGACGGAGGCGTGACGGTGGAAGTGACCATGTTGCTGACGACAGCAGGAGAACCAGGGCCCAGGTCTATAAGGTTGTCCTCTGTAGCCTCACTGAGGACCTGGGATCCAGGGATGACAGAGGGGGAAAGAGAGAAAGAGACCCATTGAAGACAATGTAAGACCACTCTTTTAGGAGCCATTCCAAAACAGAATGCTAATTCCATTTTCCATTACCGTCACTACAACAAAGTGACAAACTAGTCCTGAAGTAAGGGAAGAGGGATTACAGAAAGGGCTCTGACATTTGGCTTCAGTTGTTCATCAATTTGACTAACATCAACATGATTACCTCGAACAGAAAGGTACAGGCAAATAAAGCACGTGAGGTCAGGGAATATCATAGGTTAGCTGGAGAAAAACATGAATCTGCCCATGAATGAGGAACAGTTGTTGTTTGTGGGACTTTTTCTGAAGGGAGGGGTAGGTACTCAGCCAGAATGGGTTTGTGAGAGAAATGCAATAATACGATTTGTTTGTGGCGAAGAATGAGCTGTTTGGTGTGTCTGTGATATTGTCATTCATTTATGATCAGTGACCACAGAAACCATGGCAATGACCTTTGCACTGGGCGGGTGTTTTTTCTTTTGGCTGCGAAAGAGAATAATCTTTCCACTTGAGAATGATGGGTGGTGGTGGGGAAGGGGTTGGTGCATGTTTAGCCATGGGTAGATGTTAACCCTTAGGCACAGATCTAGGATCAGTTCACCCTCCCTGAATCCCAACATTAACCATACGGGGAGGAAACCCACCTGGCCTAAGATCAGTGTCTAGTGGCAACTACTCCCAGCTTAAGACTGTCTCTGTGTCAGTTATTGAGGAGAGTGGGTGGTTAAAACATGCCACATGGAGCAAATGGGATGTACAGGGTCCATATAGTTCAGCCATGTGTTAACAGTGGCCACCTTGGGTCCAAATACATGACATACTATTTATTGGGGCGACTTTCATACTTGCCTGCCTCAGCTAGACATAGAGACAAACAGAAAGGAAAGAGACCATGAATATCATTAACATGCCTGGGCAACACGCCACGGTCAGTGTGGACATGATATTAATGGTACGGTGCGGACATCGACAGACTATGTAACATGCCTACATCTCTAGACAGAACAGTTGTATTTTAGACAGACTCGACAACGTTACAGAATGAGGAAAGGTGAGAAACAGGCAAGCTATGGAAGACAAAGTACAGAAACTTTACCACAGAAATATGTGACAACCATGTACAAATAAGCAAGGGATGTCATTGTGTGTGTGGGGGGGGGGGGGGGGGGGGGGGTTACGTCCTATGGCTGTCACTGCTAACTCACCCCATTATTGATACCCTGAGATGCTCTGCCTGACCGGTACCTCTCGTACCTGAGAGAGAAGCCAAATAACAAGTAGTCCATACCTGTTCACAACGACTATTACATGAAGTCATGCATGTCTCTCAGAGGAGAAAGGTGTTGAGACAAATGTTAGTGGTGGGTGTGTGTAAGCTAGCCTACCTGTCGTAGCGTAGGAAGATGTTGTTGAGGTCGTCATTGACGTGCAGTAGTTCCTCTGTGACCTCCTCGTCAGACACACAGGAGATGAGCTCCACTATCCTCTGCTGCATGGCCCGGCACGTCCGGTTCAGCTCCTACAAAAAGCACAAGAGGGTTAGCCGTCAAAAGATATAGTGCTGCCCAGGCTGAAATCGCTTGTTGACATTAGATACTTTCACCAGTACACCAGAAACACTGAAGCAGACCCCCCCAGTGGCCTCAGTAAAATAAAGTCCAGGAGTTTTCGCTTGTCATGTTACATGGCCAAGAAACCCAGCCCTATTTACACACTATAAGAATACCAGAGAGAAAGAGGGGCAAGGAGTCTGACCTGCAGGAGCTTGTGGTCCGAGGGGTCCTCCTGTCCAGGAACCATCTCTGTCAGCATCTCTGACATCACCTTTGTGTTGCCACGCACAATGTCCAGCTCCCTTCGCAGCTGGCAGATCTGAACAGGGAATACCATGTCAACTCCTCTCAGATCCATCTCCTTGCACCATGGAATGCAAGCTATCCAGAAGATTTTAAATCCTTCTTACAAATCTGGGAAGGGAACAGATTATGCAACTGTAATGGCAATTCACTCTCTCCTTACCTGTTCAGGTGAAGGGTTGATAGACCCAGAGGCGCCAAGGTTGGGGACCTGCGGGGCAGAGTAGGTGGGAGGAACAGACGATGCAAACGATGGGGCGGAGACAGCATGAGGAGGAGGCTGCTGTTGGGGTTGGGGGATAGGCTGGGCCAGGGGAGGGGCGGTGGCTTGGTTCTCCTCTGGGCCAGTCAACAGCTTTAAATGAGAAAGAAAAAGAGCCTCAAACCCCCAAAAACTCTCATAAACTTGTTGAAAAATGGCAGAACAGATGTATTTTTCATACTCATTATAGAGTATGGAACTGCATGTAAATGGATGTGACAGTGGTAGTTGTACCCGCTGAGGAGTGTGGATGGGAGACAGGGCATCCAGGTCCGACATTGGGAAATCTATACCCTTCCTCTTCAGCTCCTCATAGATCTGGACCACACCTGTCAGGTCTGGACTACTCCTGAACGCATCAGCCCACGCCTGGGAGACAGGAGGGAGGGAGAAGGAGGATGAGAAAGACAAGTGTTATATACACAGTATAATCTTCTCATGTCTGTCAGTGCTGTATTCATTAAGTGGTCAAAGTATTAAGGTCAGAGGTGTCAAATATTACATTTAGGCTACCACAAAAGCTATTGCTTGCTGAGCAAGGAAGCATCTTTGGTGTATCATCATTACACATACATCTTTGTGAGAAAACTGTGCTGTGTTTGTAATATAACACTTGCACGAGGTCCGGTGTGAAACCATTCAGTTCATTGCTGTCAGGTCTCTGTTTTGTGTTACAGTACTTGTACAAGATGATATGAACAGAGTCTGAGCCAAAAACCTTATGGTTCCTCATTGCTGTCAGGTCTGTGTGCTCTAGCAGACATCAACAGCCACCATGTCAGCGGGAAACTAGAGGCCACCTGAGGTAATCGGCCAGGGTTACCCGAGATCCCCATGGTAAACAGAGAACCAGTAGCCTGGCTGCAGGTAGCACACCAGCAAGACCCTGCCTGGTTAACACTGCAGCTACATGTAACCAAACACCCTCCTCCACTGCCTCAGTATGTAGCCTATACTGTACAGTACCTTCTCAAAGCACTTGCCATACAGTATACTTCCTCAAATGACTCCCATTTTCTCAAGGACAAACTATCATCATCATCTCCTCAGACAATTCTGTCAGAATACTCAATGAAAGTGGGTTATATTAATGCCATCACTCAAGTCGTCAAATATAAAGGAAAACATGTCATGCATACACATTCACACAAGTGTGTGTGATCCTTTACCTGGACCAGGGCGAGCACTTTGTCTTGCACGATAGTGGGAGGGTTGTTTTTGGGAGAGATGATTTTCACAAGCACGCCGTCTATGAAGTCCCTGCTGGTGACGAGGGCATGAAAACGATGCCCACAGTTCTTCACACATGTCTCCAGGACGGTCAGTGCCAGCGTCACCTCCCTGTAGTTCTTGTTTCCGTTCAGCCTCTTCTTCATGGCCCTGATGGCATCCTTGGGCCTGCAGCAACAACACACAGAGCAGAGCACAGGGTCAGATAGGGAGGAGACAGACACATGATGTGCATGATACACAAAACATATAGTCTACTGTGTAGTAACGATGTAGTAACAGCACCACCAAGCATCATTTCTCCATGTTGACTGAAATAATGTTAGTAACACTTTACTTAAACCATTTAACACTCAATGTTTTACTTACATGGTCTAATAGAGGGCTCTGGTTTAGGTTACACTATAATGCAGATAACAAATCAATGGTACTGTGATAGGTAGGTGTGGCCTTCCCTTGAATTCTTGATATAGGGATTTATCAAACTGATGTCATACTTTGAAATAAACTGGGAGTAGGGGCAAATCAACATACCCTAATTTCCCACCCATTTATCAAACAGAAACAGCCAAGGGCTTTCAACACTTTCACAAACAAGGTTAATGGACCAGATTGCCACCCAAGCCTTAGATAGTAGAACAGCACTTGGAGCAAATCCATCATCAAGTCCATTACTGCTTCTGATAAGACAAGTACTTGATAAGCGGCAAACAAGGCCAGAGATCTTCACCAAGAAAGCGTGGTCATATTCACATGTAAGTCACTAGGGACAAATTATTGAGTCCAACTTCACACAGCTCCAGAAGAGGTGTAAAATGTGTTTTTGACTTCATATAATTCATTGGCCTAGTTAGAAAGCTATTTTCTACTTACCCATCCTCAGTTTCATTTATGATGTCACATATTTCCATATTGAGGGTCCAGTCCTCACTCTGAAGGGAGCCATCAGTGGCTCTCTCTAAAGAAGACAGAACATTACATTTCCTCTTGTCAGAGCAGTAGAAACATATTGTAATTTGAAAACAATATATTTTTCATGATTGTAATGATCACATACTAACTTGTCAACTAGCTAATTGGCTCACAACCACTGTCAACTCTATACTGTGGAACAGACAGGTAGTGCTAACTAACTAGTTGCCCACACTCGTACTAGGGAGGGCTGGTTATTGCGGCTTAGGACAGCTGCACCCAGGTCAGTGATCCAGTTCTATCAGTTGTCAAATGTATGGCAAACGACAGACATGGTTCAATCGAATAGTTAGCTAGCCAGCTACAATCATTCGCTAGTAAGCCAGTTAACGCAACCAGATACAGTACAGACTGTAACCTAGCTAGCTTGGTTGGTTGCTAACTAGCTAGTTTAGTAGTGGGAATGAATACAAGATAGTTAACGTTAGCTATAGCAGGCTAGCGATACAACATACTGTTCCAGATCCCCACCACGAACTAGCAAGATTACCACCAACTATTTTTTTATGCGTATATACACATAACTAGTTAACATCTTTATTGAAAATCAGCCTGCAAATAACCAAAATAATAGCAAGTCAGCCAGGCATATAGCTTCGCGGCTAATAAGTGGGTCGATAGCCAGAGTTAAGACGATAGCAAGTAAGAATCAAATGTCAGTGCGATTCAAGAACGTGAAACACGATTATCTGACGTTTCCTTTCAACCACAGTTTATTTTAGAAAGACTTACCAATACAATGTCCCACAGGAGTGCTGTATGGATTTCCCAAAAGGAACTCCATCTTGATCGACAACAAACAATTTGTACGAAGTCACCAGTTCATGGGAAAGGCACAAGTAAGCCCCGCCCGTCGAGCGATCAGCTGCATCTAGCATGTCAATCTGATTGAGCAACATTCACGTCCATCTTTACATTATTATTGTAAATAAATGACAACCAACATAAAACCTACTCATTTTGGTTTTAGGTTTTTTAAACTTAATAGGATTTTACAATCTGTGTAGTGGACACAATCCAATGTAAACCCTTGAGAAAGTATGTTTACATAGCAACCTTCTCACATCCACAAGACAAGTATTCAATGAATTTACAATAGGATTTCAAAATGTTTTCTAACAAAAAAATTTGAAAAAGTGTTTCCATGTCATTTTTATTCTAATGCATTTAGGATTTGAAGCAAAGTTAGACAAAACAGCTGGTGATGTATGTCCCTGCTGTGCATGTAACAAACATACTTTAGTCAGTTTGACCCATTGATAGATTTATTCAATTTCTACTGAAGCAAAAGAGTGTACTTTGTACAAGCTAGTCACCACATAATAAATACAGTGGGAGTGGGTGAGACGTCTGGGCTGAAACAGACAGAGGGTAACACTTACTGTTTCCATAAAAACATCCGATGTTCCCAAAAGTCACTGATGACTGAGATACTAGCTAGGTTTCCATCCAACTGGGGACAGATTTTCATGCGAATATTCAAAAATCTGCATAAGAACAAAATGCGCATTTTCCCACCAAGAGATGTGGTTCCATCAATGACGTAGATGCGTGATGACGTAACGCGCCAACCGAATAACAAAAACAAGTTAAATGGGTTTCAATCGCATTTTCAACTCTACTGATGGTTTTCTCACAAAACAATGTGCGTTATATAGCGAGTGTGCCCACTCTGGTATTGGCACGTACGCTGTAGCAAACAGCCCGTGCGGGTAGGCCATTGTACATAACGAGATTATTTTGTGTCAAACAGCAGCCAAGCATCGATGATCGTGTCACCAGAATAAGACCCTCTATTTTTAATGGAAAGGGGCATAAATTGAGTTGATCACCTTACACTTTATTTAATCTGTAGCCCAATACAGTGGTTCCCAAACTGTGAATGCTTTCCAGACTAGTCATAGTGGGAGAACCACACGTTATCAGCCGATCGATATGATGGTTAATATATCAATAGTTAAAATAATGCCACCAACGTTTCTCATGTAATTAATTTGACCAATACAAAAAGATCCCAACTTGTCTATCAAATTGTGTTTTGTCGACATTTGTAAAGTTTGCAGACAAATGTTCTGTTTCCATCAAGCCTGCCATGATATTTTTATCACACATGTACTTTACTCCCATAAAAAGGTTGGATGGAAACCTGGTTAGTGATTCAAAACACATGTAGAAGAGATGATCATCATACTTGGCTGTACTTCATAGGGAAGGAGTGGCAGAGGAGACGGTTCCTCTTTACTGAAATGAATCATCACAGGACATTTTATAAACTGCAGATGATGTCACGGACCTGGGCAGATAAAATATGTGTTTTGTTCTGCCAAGGACAACACCAGAGATAAATTTAAGTCCTAAGGAGTTGGGATTTCTTCCCAGTCAGAGGCCAGTACACTGCCTTTATTGTCTTTGCTCTTAGAGTGCTGCCTGAGCTTGTATGTTTGACTCAGGGAAGCGCCTCCTTAGTCTTGCATGAGTTTGCGTTTGACCGTTGAACTCTCAGAGGAGAAATGAACAAACAGAGCCCCTGCTGCTGTACGTGCTCTCAGCTCATACAGGTCAACATCATGAGCCCACTCTACGTTTCCCCAATGCCCAATCTGTGGAGAAGGGAAAGAGAGTGAGGGGAAAATAAATCGTTAGTAAGAGAGGAAGAGACAGAAACTGACAGGGAGATTGAATACATTGCCAAGATGCTTTTCTAATCTCTGTATATGCATTGATTCTGTGGCGAGTTCATACCTGGAACTCCTCCTCTAGTCGTGACAGCAGCACAGCCTGCTCCACTGTAACGTGTTTGTCAATCAATGCAAATGCCAGCACCACAGACTTCAGCTGGGTGATCACATACTCCAGTCCTATACACAGAGGACACGCAAATAGTATTAGTGCAGTCGTGTACTCTCTATTTAACTGAGACTCAGCAATATGATGTGATCATGAACAGCGGTGCAACTTCTGAGGATTCTCTCTCCATTGGTCTAGGCAAGAGGCTGATTCCTTTAGAACCCACACAGTTCAGAATTTGCACAAGTGCATGGGAGTATCTCTAATTACGCTTTTAGTTGTTTTTACCTGTCAGGGACCAGAAGTTATAGGAACCCAGGTGCTGGCGAAAAGTATCCATCGTTGCCTGTGGGATCTCTGGCCCCAATATATTGGTAGAAGAGCCAATGACTACATTGTACCTGCAAGAGGAAAACATTAATTCAAGTACTCTCAAGACAGTGCTACAAATCTGTTTTCCTCCTTTGCTCCTTGCTGAAGATGACATGCAAATAAGTAGACATGTCCAGTGAACTTCTAGTAAGGTAACCCACAGCAAATGAGTCAATGATCATGTCAATGATCATGTTAAAGTGAAACTAACCTCTCCTCAATCCAGTTCAGCACAGGATCCCATTCATTATTCTGAAGCTCCACTAAAGATGGAGGCTCCTCAACTCTGTAACTACAAGGAGACAACATAATCAGAGTTATAATTCATACAAAATCACACACATTAATGATCTGATGGAGAGAACCTGTGTATCATATTGGTCCTGTTAGGCAGGTTACTTTTCTTCACCAGAAACTAAAACCCTATGCTACTACGAAGACCTCTGCGTACCAAATAGTGTCAGTCTCCAGATACTTGAGGGCAGCAGTGATTATTTGGTCCTTGCTGCGGAATGTAGGGTTATCAAGGGCTGTGTTGCAGAGAGTGGTCTGAAGTAGAAGAGAGAACAAATCTCAAATGGCACCCTTTTTCCCCATTAGTTTTAAATCAGTGCCCAAGTCAAAAGATCTAACGAAAGTAGTGCCCTGTTTGGGGTACAGTGTGTCATTCCAGATACAGCAAACATGAAGGATCAAACAAAAGAACTAAGGTAAAAGGTCATACCATATGCATGCTGTAAAACTTGAGCGTGTCTTTCTGAGTATCCCACTCATTCGCCACGGCAATGGCTAAGGCTTCGTTGGGGGCTGTGAACAGCTTTCCTCCTGGTGTCTTCAGTTTCCGTTGGTCCAGATTGATCTCAAACATGCCACCTGCTGACCAAGAATCAAGGTAATGTTGCAGTGAGTTCTTGGAATTCTTACCACTCAGAGACTTATTTCAATCAAGAGAGAAAGTATCTCCCTCGCCCGGTCCAGTACTCACCCTCTCCGTGGGATATGCTGACATCATCGTAGAATTTCTTTCTTTCTGTTGATGACAGCATAACAAAGTCAACATGTCAAGAACTGTGCAACCTTCATGATGCATATAGCCAGATATTTGATGATGAAAAAAGGTGATAAAATGGTGCACCTCTTACCTGTGATAATGGAGTAATATTTTGAGTTCACAGAGAGTAGAGGGAGCGGCAGCTTGAGAGCTTGACTTCTTGGGCAGACAATGGGGGGAGAGAGGGCATGCCCCACACGACTGTGCAATCTCAGAAGATTCCTCAGCATCGTGTCAGTGACAGAGAGTTATTAACAAACAAGTTTCCCAATTCAAGTGTGGTTCAAAACTTGCATTAACGTTAGCGAGCAGGAATTATGAATGGCGGACAGTGTCGCTATTCAAAATGTAGGAAACATTGCGGTCACTATAAGAAACGACCGAAGAGTAGTTGAAGGTTGACTGATCTAAAACTAACCATTTGGAGAAATACGATTGTATTTCCACACACCTCTCGCTGCAATGCTTCGCATCTCTACATGAGCGTGACCTTCCGTGTTTGACAGACCGCAGATTCGACAGAATTCCCAGATACATGGGAAACGTAGTTCCATAGTGGTTACAAAATCAACCAGAATGTAACAGTGCCAGAGCGGAAAGAACTACATCCTCTCACTTCCCAGACAGCATTGCGCTAAATAAGCCAGTCAGCAGCGAGGTTTTAGATCACTGAAATTCCTCAGCTAATGAGAGAGGAGGATGCTGCTGCCTTACGGCACCTGCGTCAAAGTCCGCTTACTTTACTCGAGCCTGCTGGTGACTGAAGTGCTTACAAATTTGGAGGCATTTGGATGTAGGTGAGCCGCCTCATTCGTGCTCTCCGTACCCCCTTCCCACGTCTATCGCCCGGACGGCCACTGACTGCGGTCGGTGTCCTCCCCGCGGTACCCGAATCATGCCTGTCCCCGCTGGATACATCCGTAACACCCCCATGGCCTTCACATCCTCGGCCTCGCTTATCCCGGCTCCCCCGATCAACACCCACCAGCCCGGGGTTGTCGCCTCGCTTCTGTACAGCGGCTCCAAGTTCCGAGGACACCAGAAGAGCAAAGGCAACTCCTACGATGTCGAGGTTGTTTTGCAGGCAAGTTCGATTTATGAAACTTTAATTTGCCAGTCAGCTGACGAGTCATTTTGCTGACATGTCATAACACGTAATGATTGACAGCTTCCAGAAAATTACCTGAGGAACCCTCAACTCCGTTCTCTTTTATCGAGTTTTGATGACTATTCGCTGGATTTACTAGCAACAACATTGAGACGCCATCCATCCATTATTGTAAAAATGTCAATTCTGAAAACGCTTACCTGTACCTATGTTTGTCAAGTGTTCCAGTAGTAAGTTACACCACTTTACGGCAAAAAGTAATTAACTACTGAAAGCACTACATATATTTGAATTTAGTTAAACTACCACCAAGCTAATGCAAAATGTAGTTAAATTAACGTTACTAGTTGAATTACATGTCGTTCACTAACGTTACTCCCCAACACGGGTTATGCTCGGCGGTATTCCGTATTTTACTATATGCCGGTATTGATGCACGGACCGGTTTGGGTTTTTACTTTACCTTGTATAACGACATTTGAATGTTTGGTTTGTTAAATGTGATAAGTATTGTAACGTCCATTTATTTATATATATTAGTAAAGTTTACTCCGCTACTTGAGTCATCTCTGCTCTCTCCATGTTGCTTTCCACACAGACCTAGTCCCGCCCCCTGTCACTCAAGCATTTGTTGCTTGACCACGATACTTGTTTGGTCTGCATGGTCAATGCAGCACATGCAGCAATGTTGTTGACAACAATGTTGTTGCCACTTTCTTTCGTGCGTGCTATAATTACGATATTAGTTTGTATTTTCTTAGCAAGTTTTAGCTAAATCGTGTCAGCAGCTAATGCTAATAGCTAAAAAGTATTTGCAAAACACCAGTCTAACGTTAACAGTGAAGAGGCGACTCCGGGATGCTGGCCATCTAGGCAAAGAAAAAGCCATATCTCAGACTGGCCAATAAAAGATTAAGATGGGCAAAAGAACACCGACACTGGACAGAGAAACTCTGCCTATAAGGCCAGCATCCTGGAGTTGCCTCTTCACTGTTGACGTTAGACTGGTGTTTTGCAGGTACTATTTAACTACTGTAAGTCGCTCTTGGATAAGAGCGTCTGCTAAATGACTAAAATGTAAATGTAATGAAGCTGCCACTTGTGAGGCTTCTGTTTCTCAAACTAGACACTCTAATGTACTTGTCCTCTTGCTCAGTTGTGCACTGGGGCCTCCCACTCTTTCTATTCTGGTTAGAGCCAGTTTGCGCTGTTCTGTGAAGGGAGTAGTACACAGCGTTGTACGAGATCTTCAGTTTCTTGGCAATTTCTCGCAAATAATAGCCTTCATTTCTCAGAACAAGAATAGACTGATGAGTTTCAGAAGAAAGTGTTTTAGTTTCTGGACATTTTCAGCTGGTAATCGAACCCACCAATGCTGATGCTCCAGATACTCAACTAGTCTAAAGAAGGCCAGTTTTATTGCTTCTTTAATGAGGACAACAGTTTTCAGCTGTGCTAACATAATTGCAAAAGGTTTTTCTAATGATCAATTTACCTTTTAAAATGTTAAACTTGGATTAGCTAACACAACGTGCCATTGGAACACAGGAGTGATGGTTGCTGATAATGGGCCTCTGTACGCGTATGTAGATATTGCATCAAAAATCTGCCGTTTCCAGCTACATTAGTCATTTACAACATTAACAATGTCTACACTGTATTTCTGATAATTTGATGTTGTTTTAATGTGCAACATTTGTACTTTTCTTTCATAGACAAGGACATGTCTAAGTGACCCCAAACTTTTGAACAGTAGTGTAATTATAATAATCATTCTATTTCCATGATTCCAACAGTTACCCAAGTGTTTTGATCTAAATCGGCAGTCAAATCACATTTGGTTAAAAATAAGGCCTAATTTTTTTGCCCATATCATGCAGCCCTATGTGAAAGTGTGGAAATTGTCTCAAATGAATGCAGAAATTGATGGAAATTATTTTTGGTTGAATTGAACAGTATAAAACAATCAGAATGAAGAAAGACCCATTGAATGTGTTGCCATGTAGGGTCACGCACTACTCAAAGCAAAATAAACTTTTTTTCAAAAACGTTAAATACCGTCATACCATCAAATTTGGAAAATACTTTGATATGATATTTTGGCCATATTGCTCAGCCCTACTGCCAGTGTCATCTTACATTTTGTCAGGGATGCTCTAACAGCCATTATAAATGCTGATTGGCTGACAGCTGTTGTATATCAGACCGTATACCACAACAATTTATATTTTTACTCATCTAATTACGTTGGTAACCAGTTTATAATAGCAATAAGGCACCTCAGGGGTTTGTGATATGGCTAATATACCATGGCCAAGGGCTGTCTCCAGGCACGCTTCGTTGTCGTGCTTAAGAACAGCCCTTAGCCGTGGCATATTGGCCATATACCACACCCCCTCAGGCCTTATTGCTTAATTAAACCTAGCTTTAGGATGACCATATCATTAATGGAAGTGACATGTGATCGGGTTAACATTTTCATTACCAGCTCTCCTATCAGTCCCGAGACTCCAGCAGAAATCAGCTTTTCATTGATCTTACTTTCTGTATGTCCAGCCTTTTTATTCACAATGAAGTGTTGTTTCTTTCAGCATGTGACCATGGAAGCCTCATACTTGTGTGGGTACTTGAAGATCAAAGGGTTGACAGAGGTGAGAATGAATTACGTGATACTGAAAAGAGGTTAAATAGAGGTTGAATCTCATGCTTTTATTTTCATCATGTTTCTGATTGCTGTTCATTGACTACAGCTCAGCATTCAACACAGTAGTGCCCACAAAGCTCATCACTAAGCTAAGGACCCTGGGACTAAACACCTCCCTCTGCAACTAGATCCTGGACTTCCTTATGGGCCACCCCCAGGTGGTAAGGGTAGGCAACAACACATCTGCTACGCTGATCCTCAACCCTGGGGCCCCTCAGGGGTGCGTGCTTAGTCCCCTCCTGTACTCCCGACTCCAACACAATCATTAAGTTTGCTGACAACACAACAATGGTTGTGTTGGCCTGATCACCGACAATGATGAGACAGCCTATAGGGAGGGGGTCAGAGACTTGGCAGTGTGGTGCCAGGACAACAACCTCTCCCTCAATGTGAGCAAGACAAAGGAGCTGATCGTGGACTACAGGAAAAGGAGAGCTGAACATGCCCCCTTTCTCTTTGAATTTCAAGTTCCTTGGTGTCCACATCACCTACAAACTATCATGGTCCAAACACACCAAGACAGTCGTGAAAAGGACATGACAAAACCTATTCCCCCTCAGGAGATTGAAAAGATTTGGCATGGGTCCCCAGATCCTCAAAGTTCTACGGCTGCACCATCGAGAGTATCCTGAACAGTTGCATCACCGCCTGGTATGGCAACTGCTCGGCATCCGACCTTAAGGCGCTGCAGAGGGTAATGCGTACGGCCCAGTACATCGCTGGGGCCTAGCTTCCTGCCATTCCAGACTTATATACTAGGCGGTGTCAGAGGAAGGCCAAAAAAATTGTCAAAGACTCCAGTCACCCAAGTCATAGACTGTTCTCTCTTTGTTTTTACACTGCTGCTACTCGCTGTTTATTATCTATGCATAGTCACTTCCCCTACCTACAGTTGAAGTCGGTAGTTTAGATGCACTTAGGTTGGAATCATTAATACTCGTTTTTCAACCACTCCACACATTTCTTGTTAACAAACTATACTTTTGGCAAGTCGGTTAGGACATCTACTTTGTGCAAGACACAAGTCAATTGTTTACAGACAGATTATTTCACTTATAATTCACTGTATCACAATTCCAGTGGGTCAGAAGTTTACATACACTAAGTTGACTGTGACTTTAAACAGCTTGGAAAACTCCAGAAAATGATGTCATGGCTTTAGACGCTTCTGATAGGCTAATTGACATCATTTGAGTCAATTGGAGGTGTAGCTGTGGATGTATTTCAAGGCCTACCTTCAAACTCAGTGCCTCTTTGGTTGACATCATGGGGAAATCAAAATTAATCAGCCAAGACCTCAGAAAATAAATTGTAGACCTCCACAAGTCTGGTTCATCCTTGGGAGAAATTTCCAAATGCCTGAATGTACCTTGTTCATCTGTACAAACAATAGTACGCAAGTATAAACACCATGGGACCATGTAGCTGTCATACCACTCAGGAAGGAGTTGCGTTCTGTCTCCTAGAGATGAACGTACTTTTATGCGAAAAGTGCAAATCAATCCCAGAACAACAGCAAAGGACCATGTGAAGATGCTGGAGGAAACGGGTACAAAAGTATCTATATCCATAGTAAAACGAGTCCTATATTGACATAACCTGAAAGGCTGCTCAGCAAGGAAGAAGCCACTGCTCCAAAACTGCCATTAAAATAAACAGACTATGGTTTGCAACTGCACATGGGGACAAAGATCGTACTTTTTGGAGAAATGTCCTCTGGTCTGATGAAACAAAAATACAACTGTTTGGCCATAATGACAATTGTTATGTTTGGAGGAAAAAGGCGGAGGCTTGCAAGCCGAAGAACACCATCCCAAACGTGAAGTACGTGGGTGGCAGCATCATGTTGTGGGGGTTCTTTGCTGCAGGAGGTACTGGTGCACTTCACAAAATAGATGGCATCATGAGGTAGGAAAATGATGTGGATATATTGAAGCAACATCTCAAGACATCAGTCAGGAAGTTAAAGCTTGGTCGCAAATGGGTCTTCCAAATAGACAATGAGCATACTTCCAACGTTGTGGCAAAATGGCTTAAGGACAACAAAGTGAAGGTATTGGAGTGGCCATCACAAAGCCCTGACCTCAATCCTATGGAAAATTTGTGGGCAGAACTGAAAAAATGTATGTGAGCAGGAGGCCTACAAACCTGACTCAGTTACACCAGCTCTGTCAGGAGGAATGTGCCAAAATTCACCCAACTTACTGTGGGAAGCTTGTGGAAGGCTACCTGACACGTTTGACCCAAGTTAAACAATTTAAAGGCAATGCTACCAAATACTAATTGAGTGTATGTCAACTTCTGACCCACTGGGAATGTGATGAAATAAATAATATTCTCTGTTATTATTCTGACATTTCACATTCTTAAAATAAAGTGGTGATCTTAACGGATGTAAGACAGGGAAGTTTTACTAGGATTAAATGTCAGGAATTGTGAAACTGAGTTTAAATGTATTTGGCAAAGTTGTATGTAAACTTTCGACTTCAACTGTACATGTAAACATTTCTTCAACTAACCTGTACCTCCACACATTGACTTGGTACCGGTACCCCCTGTTTAAAGCCGTGTTATTGTTTATTTTAATATTTTACTGTAGTTTATTTAGGTAAGAAAATATTAACTCTATTTCTTGAAAGGCATTATTGATTAATGACTTGTAAAGTAAGCATTTCACTTGTGACAAATAAAATTTGGTTTGATTTGATTCCCAGCCTATAACTTGTTTCTCTTTCTCTGTTGTGATTTTCTTCCATAGGAGTACCCCACTCTGACTACGTTCTTTGCTGGGGAGATCATCAGCAGGAAGCGTCCATTTCTAACCAGGAAGTGGGATGCAGATGAGGATGTGGATCGCAAGCACTGGGTAAATCGAAGATGTGATCTTTAATTTAGCCTAATAAAAATAAAACGTGATTCCACCAACGTTGCTCTGCTTTAGACCTCAGATCCAAATGAAGTAGGCTAATCTTGTCTGGTGAGAATGTGGGGGCATCACCCCTGCCCCCCCCACCCCCCCATGAATGATGTTGGGTTGCTATTCATCTCACTCATGCTGCCAAACATACCCTCGTAAAACTGACCATCCTACCAATCCTCGACTTCGGCGATGTCATTTACAAAATAGCCTCCAATACCCTACTCAACAAGCTGGATGCAGTCTATCACAGTGCCATCCGTTTTGTCACCAAAGCCCCATATACCACCCACCACTGCGACCTGTATGCTCTCGTTGGCTGGCCTTCACTTCATAATCGTCGCCAAACACATTGGCTCCAGGTCATCTACAAGACCCCCCCCTTATCTCCGCTCACTGGTCACCATAGCAGCACCCACCTGTAGCACGCGCTCCAGCAGGTATATCTCTCTGGTCACCCCTAAAGCCAACTCCTCCTTTGGTCGTCTCTCCTTCCAGTTCTCAGCTGCCAATGACTGGAACGAACTACAAAAATCTCTAAAACTGGAAACACTTATCTCCCTCACTAGCTTTAAGCACCAGCTGTCAGAGCAGCTCACAGATCTCTGCACCTGTACATAGCCCATCTTTAATTTAGCCCAAACCACTACCTCTTCCCCTACTGTATTTATTTATTTTATTTATTTTGCTCCTTTGCAACATATTATTTAAATTTTAACTTTTAACTTTCTTCAAACTACAAATCTACCATTCCAGTGTTTTTCTTGCCATACTTTATTTACTTTGCCACCATGGCATTTTTTTGCCTTTACCTCCCTTATCTCACATCATTTGCTCACATTGTATATAGTCTTATTTTTTTCTACTGCATCATTGATTGTATGTTGTTTTACTCCATGTGTAACTCTGTTTTTGTATGTTGTCGTACTGCTTTGCTTTATCTTGGCCAGGTCGCAATTGTAAATGAGAACTTGTTCTCAACTTGCCTACCTGGTTAAATAAAGGTGAAATAAAAAAAATAAAAAAATAAAATCTCTTATGGACAGACTACTTAACAAGTGGTTTTGGAACTTCTTCCAAAAGACTCTGGGATGCGACGGCTGACAAACAACAGTTGTTCTGGGTTTTCAGTCACTGCTTATTTGGTTATATCAGGATTGATTGAAGGTTGTGCTGAAAGTGGGGGCGGAGCTTTCAATTGAGAGGATTCGATTAAGCTGGCCCGTGCTAAGAGTTTCTTTTTATGGGGATGGAGACTTCACTAGTCTGGTTAATATCTCCTCTCATGCATCTCCCCTAGAACCTTATCCAGCATCTGACGCAATTACACATGATTCTAGTTCTGTGTTTCTGAGATCAGGTTGCTACAGAAGAGTGGTTTGGCTTTTACTGTCTGAGTCTGAAATCAGTAGATTTGTCAAGCAACAACAATAGTTCTGATTGTTAACAGATTGTACTGTTCCAGCAAAAGGACCCCTTGTGGTGTGTTTTAACCATTTTCTATTTGGGCTCCAGGGCAAATTCCAAGCCTTCTACCAGTATGCAAAAACGTTCAACTCGGATGAGTTTGACTACGATGAGCTGAAGAACTCTGACTACATTTTCATGAGGTGGAAGGTAAGCTTAAACCTGACTGCATGTCACCTTTTCCTCCCTGACCAAGGAAAACAACAAGCAAATGAAGTTTGGAAACATTTCCTCTGTATACTGTTTAAAAAAATATATATACTTAACTAGGCAAGTCAGTTAAGAACAAATTCTTATTTTCAATGACGGCCTAGGAACAGTGGGTTAACTGCCAGGGGCAGAACGACAGATTTGTACTTTGTCAGCTCGGGGATTTGAACTTGCAACCTTTCGGTTACTAGTCCAACGCTCTAACCACTAGGCTACCCTGCTGTCCCTGTTTATAAGGATGTACTAACTGTTGTTTTCCTCCTCCACAGGAACAGTTCCTGGTCCCTGATCACACAATTAAAGACATCAGCGGTGCTTCCTTTGCTGGTTTCTACTATATCTGCTTCCAGAAGTCCACAGCCACCATTGAGGGGTACTACTACCACAGGAGCTCAGAATGGTAACGGGACACTAAATACCAACGGGTTCATTCATGAACATTTTATGACTGATAACTTAGAACATATTCCTGTGCATCATCACTTCTGATGATTTATTTTCTCTAAATTAACATTTTATTTGTTATTTAGACTGGTTTTGCAAATATTTGATGTCCTCAGGTTATCAAGGTCAGAATGGTGTTCATGCCCTGTTTCTGTGGGGCATGAAGTTATGTGATTTTTATTTCAGTCAAGTTAAACAGAATGCACTGTTCTCTGTAAGATATGAGGCAAGGACTAGAGGTTGATTTGGGACAGGCCAATGCATCTCTCCTCTCTTGACTTTCCACACTAACTAGCATTGTCTATCTCCTTCACAGGTACCAGTCTCTGAACCTCACCCATGTTCCAGAACATAGTGCAGCCATCTATGAGTTCCGGTGACCCAGGAATTGTGGCTCTGTTGGCTCAGAAGGACTGTAAGGCCTGCAGAAGCTACTGAGGCTGGGGAAGGACTGGGGAGAAGGGAACATGGAAACTGTTGTTACGATTACCAAGAGGACGTCTGAGGATGAAGTAAAGGAAATTATGGATTTATTGATGGACAGATGGAAGGAGGTCTTTCAGGCTGGAGCTTTCACAGATTAAGGGATGGAAAGATGGATGCAGAAGACTGAGGGAAAGGACTGCTCTGCCCCAGGGCAGGCACGAACTTCAGTCGTAAGATTGGGGCAGACAGCTGCAGCAGTGTGATGCTTTATAATTTCTGAATTTGTTTTAATGTCTGGTTTAAAATATTTTCTTTTCTTTCACTCTGCTGCTTTGAGGTCGAGTCCTGGACTCCATTACTACAGCACTTATCTTTGGACACTATACATACAGCTGAAGATTCCCTCTTGGGGACTTGTCTGCTGTTATCCAATCACAGCTGAGCTGAACAGATATTGGACAAGGATTCTTCTACAAGTTTACTCTTATCATATGCTGGGTCAATTTTGAAGCTGAATGTCAGCATTTGGAATAGAGTTTCCTGACCTTTGAACTACAGGTCAGGCATCTTTTGGATTGGAGCTTTAAAGACTTTATAGCTCATGGAATGACAGTGTTATTATTTTATTGGAAAGCTCAGCTAACTTCTCTGATTGCCTGCGAAGAGATTTTGCAAGTTACCTCTTCAGCTACCCATTCTAAAGCTTCAGAAGACAGAGTAATGAGTGCCTGGAGGTCTCTGACTAACGAGGTGACATTCATGGATGCTTCTATTGCTGGTGTTATTTGCCACACATTGTGTTTAACTCCAGTGCAACACTGCTAACCCAGTGTACATACATAATGTAACGCAACACGTAGATCCTGGTTGGATTTGACATGGAATCATGCTCTTAGCCCCATGCAGTCGGCAGCATTTTACTTTTCACTGACAAAAAAAAATCATAAAGTCCATGCCCCCTCATCGTTAACTATGCAACATTATTTAACAGTACAACTCTGACATCAACCATACAACTCTTGTTTTCAGAAACCAGATTTATTCTATCATGATAGTATTAAACGTGTCTCTTTCTCATTAAAGGAAATATTGTGTCTAATTGCCTTTTAAAGCAGTCCCTGTCCATGGAATGGTGCCATCTTTTTAAAGCTTATCAAAATGTGTGTGTGTGTGTGTGTGGACTGAAAGTAGATTGGTGTGACCTGACTGGTTGTGGCTATGAGGAATGGAGTAAATCATATCAAAATGCCTTGTCTTTTTCTTGAAAAATGACTGTTGTATTAACTGTACTGCAATGACATACTAGCAATGGGTTCTGCTCTTTATATTTCTTCATACAAACACCTACAATGAACTAAATAAATATTCTATCTGTATGTAAATTCTGAGCCACATCAAGGTCAAGAATGCACAGCGGAAAAAATGTGTGCAGTTCTTGGTTCCTACTTACAAGCCACTGCCCTCTAGTGGTCATACCTATCTGATACACAATGTTGTGTCAATAGTTTACAACAAGGTATTCTGGGTCATAACGAAAAAAAGGATTCCTTACCCCAGGACGCTTCGACTAGTGACGCCTGAAAAATAAAGAAAACTGAGCTCTATTTCTGCATCGATCTGATCTGACATACCAACAGGCTTACGTATCAGCGTAATCGCCTTATTTAGATCCTTGGCGGTCAGTGAAAGTAACCAATTACTTTATTTTTATGTTCTCATAAACAACACAAAAACAAAACGCCCACTATACAAATCATTCTCTAAGACAGTCAGCATACGATTTCCAAATTCTGTCAAATGTGTCTGGTTTATGTTTGATTTGATACTATATAGAATCTAATGGTGTGTAGCTTGGTATTTCAGTCCTCCAGTTTGTTATTAAGGGTGAATATGAGGTGTACCAATTGATCGCTATTCATTCTTCCTTAGCAATTAGACCTGGATTACAAAACTTTCTCTGATATTGATCACCAATATTTACATTTCCCAACAGATGTAATCTTGGAGATGGATGGATATAAAATTCCTATACACAATAAAATGATAGCACATACATTATCCCAGAATAGTGTTCAGAGGATGCTGGTGGGAGAAGCTATAGGAGGACAAGCTCATTGTAAGGGCTGGAATGAATATATGGAACGGTATTGAACACAGCAAACACATGGAAACAACATGTTTGACTCCGTTCCATTCATTCTATTCGAGCCGTTACAATGAGCCCATCCTCCTATAGCTCTTCCCACCAGCCTCCACTGATAGGGTTCTTTGTGCTTTTTGCATCTCCAACAGCGATGTGACATTTCTGGGTGCATTACATGCATTCCGGCAGGAATGTGGTAAGTCCTATGAATGATCTTAAATTGCTGTAGTTTCTGTCCCATGTTGTAGGAGCAGAAATGAGCATATTCACATATCTGTGACCAATAGTTCTCCATTTCTTCCTTTAGATCAGGTAGAGTTTCAATCAACCCTTGATATAACTTGACAGTCAACATCTTTGGCGTAGAAGCTTCTTTCGTAATTTTTTCTATGCTAGAGGCCTTTAGGTTCATCCAGATTTTGTTGAAGGGAATTGAATAAGATTTCTGGGTTGTAAGAACATAAAGAAATCGGCTTTGGATAGTCCAAATCTTTCTTGTAATTGATTGAATGACAGCAGAGATCCATCATAGTACACATGCTCAAAATGTATGATGCTGCTGCTTTGGAACCAGAATTTAAAGGTGGTATCATTAAACGCTGGAGGTACAGTGGGGGTATTCCAAATAGGGGTGCCTGGCGATATTGGTTCTTTCCACCTCCTGAATTTATGTTCATTTTCCCAAATACTAATGGAGAATCATTAGATGCTAAATTTTACCCGTGATGAGCTTCGAACTCGCATATGCTATACGTTTGCGTTAATCATGTTTGCCTCAAGTAACCATCTGTCCAACATATACTACACTGAACAAAAATCTAAACGCAACATGTAAAGAGTAGGTCCCATGTTTCATGAGCTGAAATAAAAGATCCCAGAAATGTTCCACACACACAAAAAGCTTATTTCTAAAACAATGTGTGCACAAATTAATTTACATCCCTGTTAGTGAGAATTTCTCCTTTGACAAGATAATCCGTCCACCTGACAGGTGTTGTCACGTCCGGACCATGGTAAGCTGTTATTTTCTATGGTAGAGTAGGTCAGGGAGTGACAGGAGGGTTTATTCTATGTGTTCTATTTCTATGTTCTTAGGTTCTAGTTTTTGTATTTCTATGTTGGTTTGTTTGGGATGATCTCCAATTAGAGGCAGCTGGTCCTCGTTGTCTCTAATTGGAGATCATACTTAAGTAGGGGTTTTTCTTCTTGGGTTTTGTGGGTGATTATTTGTGAGTAGTATTTGTTTTCTCCTCTGCGTCATGGTTTGTTGTTTTGTTTAGTCAGTTTATTTATGAATTGCAAAGTTTCACAGATTAAATAAAATGTGGAACGACACACACGCTGCACCTTGGTCCTCTCATTCCTACGACAGCCGTGACAGAATCACCCACCACCAAAGGACCAAGCAGCGTGGTCAAGAGGACAGGATTAAGCAGTGTGCCCGGGAGGAGATGGCATCCTGGTCGCTGGAGGAGTTGGAGGAAAGGATAGACTGGACTTGGGAGCAGGTATTGGAGAGATATAACAGCCTGCCGGGGAAGCAGGTGGAGGCAGCGAGAGCAGAACGGCAACGTTACGAGAAACTAGCACGGCAACAACTGAAGCACGAGAGGCACCCCCCAACATTTTTTTGGGGGGGGCACACGGGGAGTTTGGCAGAGTCAGGGTGAAGACCTGAGCCAACTCCCCGTGCTTATCATGGGGAGCGAGTGAAGAAGCAAGCACCGTGTTATGCGGTGATGCGCACTGTGTCGCCAGTGCGCATTCACAGCCCGGTGCGATCTGTGCCCGCGCCCCACATTCTTGGTCCAGGATATCCTGCGCCGGCGCTGCGCACTGTGTCACCAGTGCGTATTCACAGCCCAGTGCGTCCTGTGCACGCGCCCCGCTTTTGCCGGGCGAAAGTAAGCATCCAGCCAGGACGGGTTGTGCCAGCTCTACGCTCGAGACCTCCAGTGCGCCTCCACGGTCCAGTATATCCTGTGCCTGCCCCACGTACCCGGCCTCCAGTGAGTCTATCCAGCCTGGTACGCCCTGTTCCTAACCCCGCACTCGCCCTGAGGTGCGTTACCAATCTGGTGCCACCTAGGCCAGCCCCACGCATCAAGCCTCCAGTGCGCCTGCCCAGTCCAGGGTGTCCCATTCCTGCTCCCCGCACTCGCCCTGAGGTGTGTGTTACTAGTCTGGCGTCACCTGTGCCACCCCCACGCATCAGGCCGCCGGTGCGAATTCCCAGTCCAGAGCTTCTGGAGACAGTTCCCAGTCCAGAGCTTCCGGCGACAGTTCCCTCGGTCCGGAGCTTCCGGCGACAGTTCCCTCGGTCCGAAGCTTCCGGCGACAGTTCCCACGGTCCGGGGCTTCCGGCAACGGTTCCCACGGTCCGGAGTTTCCGGCGACAGTTCCCACGGTCCGGAACCTCCGGCGACGGCCCGCGGCCCGGAACCTCCGGCGACGGCCCGCGGCCCGGAACCTCCGGCGACGGCCTGCCACAGAACCTCCGGCAACGGCCTGGCACAGAATCAGAGGGATCAGCGGGCGGAGCGGGGGTTACGCCCCGAACCAGAGCCGCCTCCTCCACTGGAGGATGCGCTGGATGATAAGGTTCTGGGTACTGCACCAGAGCCGCCATAGACACTGGTTACCCTCCCTACCCTCCCTTTTGTTTTTTTGTTTTTAATTTTTTTTAGTTGCATTTGGAGTCTGCACCTTTGGGTGATGCAATATTTACACACAATTAAAGTGACTAAGATAACGTAGAATAGTATAGAGTACAGTTTACACATATGAGATGAGTAATGCAAGATACGGAGACCTTATTAAAGTGTCTATTGTTTCATTTCCTTAAGGTGGCCAGTGATTCCTAATGTATGTCTATAGGCAGCAGCCTCTGATGTGCTGGAGATGGCTGTTTAACAGTTAGTGGTGTAGTATAGAATACAATATAGTATATACATATGAAATGGGTGATTTGATATGTAAACACAATTTGAAGTGACTAAGATACTGTAGAATAGTGTGGAGTGCAGTTTATACACTATTAATCTATGCCTATTGGCAGCCGCCTCTGATGTGCTAGTGATGGCTGTTTAGCAGTCTGATGTCCTTGAGATAGAGACTGAAAAGCAGCTTCTCGGTCCCAGCTTTGGTGTACCTGTACTGACCTCGCCTTCTGGATGATAGCGGGTTGAACAGGCAGTGACTCGGGTGGTTGATGTCCTTGATGATCTTTTTGGCCTTCCTATGGCATCAGGTGCTGTAGGTGTCCAGGAGGGCGGGACGTTTTTCCCTGTGCGTTGGGCAGACCGCAGCACCCTCTGGAGAGCTTTGCGGTTGTTGGCAGTGCAGTTGCCATACCAGGCGGTGATGCACAATTTACCATTCATTTCAATTGGGCACAAAATAATATGAAACACAACTAAAACAAATCGCAAATGCATCCAACAAGTTTGTAAAGTCACAAGCTTGATGTAGTCATTGCTAGGAATATGGGACCAAACACTAAACATTTTACTACTTTATTAATACACATATAAGTGAATTTGTCACAATACTTTTGGTCCCCTAAAATTGGGGGACTAGGTACAAAAAGAGCTGTAATTTCTGAACGGTTCAGCCGATATGGATGAAAATACCCTCAAATTAAATAGTTATTATAATTTCACATCCCAAGTGATAGAGTACAGACACAAAATAACTAAATGTGTCACTGTCCCAATACTATTGGAGCTCACTGTATATACAGTACAGTGCACTCCACTGGATAAACCCCACAGCAGTGGATAAACCCCATGTCACTGGATAAACCCCAGGTCACTGGATAAACCCCAGGTCACTGGATAAACCCCAGGTCACTGTATAAACCCCATGTCACTGGATAAAGCCCAGGTCACTGGATAAACCCCAGGTAAAGCTGTCCCAACAGCAGAGTCCCAACAGCAGAGTCCCAACAGCAGAGTCCCAACACCTTACCACTGCTACACCTGGCTTTCAGCAGAGCCTTGTCTGGCATCGAAACAATTCATTCAGCCTCATTTACTGCCTTTAAAAAAAAACATATCTGATATGGCAGACATGCTTAATACTGACAATTGAGATGTAGAAACTATGGCATAAGGGGACGACAAGCGGATAAGAGGCAATCCGTAATGTCGATTAAGACATGAGCAAGTGACGATGGAAATAGTCACTATACCTATTTGTTTAGCAATTTTCAAATGTACAGCGACAGAATTCAGAACAAGGGCTGTTCTTACAGTGTCATCCCTGTACAAGTTAGAACCGTAGGATAAATAAATGGGGCATATAAACAGACAATGAAAGCGCTTACAATGTTCGATGATTACATTTCTCTAAAACAGGTTATAAGCTATTTGTGCGCTACGAGGTTAGAACAGGAGGTGAAAATAGTAGTGATGGGCAAAAAGAGCCGGCTTGTTCGGCTCAGCTCACCAAAAAGAGCCGGCTCCTTTGGCTCCCAAACAGCACTTTAAAAAAAATCTGTTTCGGATTTTTTCAAGTCAAACAGTTTGCGATAGTTTGACTATGATTGGTGTTAAAACAATTCTAATTAAATTATTAAATGAAATCATATTTAAAAATGCGTTGGTTTGTAATGAAAAAGAATGCTATTAAACATTTTCATTTAAAGTATAACTTTTTTATGTATATAACAATTCAAGACTAATACAATCTGAACAGCATAATAATAGAATATTGCACCATATCAAAGAAAAATAAATAACAATGTGCAAAACTGCAGCATCCCACTTAAAACAAAAAGGATCTGACCTCCGTTATGGCATCTTTGTGCTGCATCCCCAGTTGCTCTCCCGTCAAACAGCATCCAAACAGCAGACGTTTGTGGCAATACTGCTGGTGCTTCTGCTCCATCTGATCCCTCTTCTTCCTGTTGCCCTGGTGCCTGAGCTAGCTGACTGCTGGGGCTGTCCCTCCCTGCTGCTGAGGTTATTCTTTGAAGAGCCTCATCAATCGCTGTGGCATCACTGAAGGCTAACTTCTTTTAATTAAACCTGGGGTCAAATGCAGCGGTTTCTGATAGCACGTGATTATATTCCATTCTGTGGAACTTTCTGTCCATTGATGAACGTAGGGTGTCCATCAACTCTGTCACATGTCCTGTGGTTACATTTGCTTCTCTCTGGCGGCTGGCTGTGATTCGCTGCAGACCCTTACACAGGAGTATCCTTTTTGAGGCTGTCACATAGCTGAAAAGAGAGAACAGTAACTTATTAGTTCAGGTTCATGTTTTGTCTACTGATACTACATTCTCATCTACTGCTCATATACATATATAATACTGGATTAAATAGTGATGTAGTAATAACTGCTTACTGTACCTCTCTCCACTGATCTCCACAGTGACCTGCTCAAAGGCTTCCAGGACTCTGCACACCTCCTCCACCACCTCCCATTCCTCTTGGGTCAGAGCATCAACAGGTGCATTGACATTGGCCAGGGTAGAGATGATGGCATCCTTTGACTCTAGAAACCTCTTCAACATATAAAATGTTGAATTCCACCTTGTAGTGCAGTCTTGTTTAGGCCTCAGCTCAGGCATCCCCATCTGGCGTTGTGTAGTTTTTCAGCACCTACTGTGCTCCTGTGGAAGTATTCCACAGCTGCTTTCACTTTGTCCACAGTGGGCTTCATCACCTTCAGAGCATCTCTTACAATCAGCTTAATTGTGTGGGCAAGACATGGATGAATGGTCCATTTTAGTTATGTTAGCTGCATTGTCGCTAACACAACAGACCACTTTTCCATCTACTTGCCATTCTCTGGCCACTCTCAACAGTTCCTCTGCCAAGTTCTCTGAGGTGTGTCTGTCGCTGAACTCAAAGCAGTCCTGAAGACAGCTAGACATTGAAAAATCTTCAATGAAGTGACATATAACTGACATGTAAGAAGTAGTTACCCTTGATGTCAGGCAAACTGCAGTAGCTTTTTGAACTCTTTCCCGCACTGAAGCCTGTGTGCTCTCGTACAGTTGTGGAATAAGTGATTTTGAAAGGGTTTTCCTGCTTGAAATTGTGTACATTGGATTTAGACTATTGCTATAATTTCTAAAACCTCTGTCCTCCACGATTGAAAATGGCTGGAAATCGGTGGCAATCATTTTAGCCAATACGATATCAATTTGGCCTTGTTTTGCTACAGACATAGACTTTGGCATAAACTGGTCCATAGAAGACTGCGTTGCTGTGGGTCGTGGAGTAAGCCTACTTGACTGAGTGGATACATCTCCACGTGTGGAGGTGCTGGTTCCACCACTATCACTAGCAGGCCTGCTAGTTTCTTGAAGCTCTGCTACAGCTAGCTTCACAGTTGGGTGCACAGTTCGCATATGCCGGAGTAGGTTGCGAGTAGAACCGGCTTTATATGAGATTTTGTTTTGGCAAATACTACACTGTGCTCTAACATTGTCTACATTATTAAAATGCATCCAAATGCTACTGTGCTTCCGACTCATTTTCCAGCTGTTGTTTTCACAGCTGTCCTTCCTCTCTCTCCTCGGCTGCTAAGTGTGTGACTGTGAGTGAGTTGGCTCGGCCCTCCCTCACAGGTGAGGTTGTTAGCCTGAGCAGACAGTCAGAACGAATGTGCGCGCTTGAGCATTTAGGCCTATATTATTTCATTTATTTTTTCGTTCTTTGAACGATTCATATCTTATTTTTATTTTTAGAGTAAAGTGGCAATATTTTCAGAATAAAGAGGCAATATTCCTAAAGTGGCAATTATATTTAAAGATTAATGTATGGGATTTGGTTAATTTCATGTCTCCCTGGCTCCCTGTTGCTGTGTCCACCACTGTTGAAATGCCTGAGTTTGATGACCTGGTGAAACTATGCTTTAGAATTGGCTTTAGTAACAAGGAAATCCTTGCTCTTTAAAAACAAAATAATCATATCATTATAAGTATTAGGACAAAGAGGTTGTGCCACAGATTATTTTCAGAAGGAAGAACCATTGTTACATACATAGGTAGAGACAGGCACGTTGTCTGTATGCAGGTGTGTGTGTGGGCCGTAAAAAGTTGTGGCAAAACAAACAAATGGCCATCAATTTTGATCTAAAACACTCGTTCAAACAAGGAGTTACTGTCACGCTCGTCGTACGAACTGGAAGCATACTCGGACCAAAGCGCAGCGTGATCTGGGTTCCACATGTTTATTAAATGAAACTCTCAAAAAACAATAAAGAATAAACGATAGCTCAAGCAGTGCTCATAGGCAACTACACAGAAACAAGATCCCACAAACACAGGTGGGAAAAATAACTACTTAAATATGATCCCCAATTAGAGACAACGATTACCAACTGCCTCTAATTGGGAATCATACAAAACACCAACATAGAAAAAGAAACTAGAACACAACATAGACATACTAGATCACCCCCTAGTCACGCCCTGACCTACTACACCATAGAGAAACAATGGCTCTCTATGGTCAGGGCGTGACAGTTACGCTTATTTGGTATTTGGTATTTTAATAGGATACCCATTAGCTGATGTGAAAGCAGAACCTTCTCTTTCTGGGGTCCACACAAAACATAAAAAATGACATAAAACTGGGCTACGGCCGTTTGGGAACAACAGTCGGCCACATGCTTCAGTCTGGAAGGATTCGTGGCGGAGGTGAAAAAGTTTTCGAGGCTCTGGTGTCCGGGAGAGAGGCTGTCCGGAAGCTTCTCCAGTTTCAGCAGGACTCCCTCAATGTGGCAGACTATGTGGTGGATTTCTGCACGCTAGCAGCGGAGGGCGCCTGGAACCCGGAAGCGCTGTTCCACACGTTCCTGCACGGATTATCGGAGGAAGTAAAGGACGAGCTTGCAGCCCGGGAACTACCGACGGCTCTCGACTCACTCATCGCTTTAACCATCCGGATTGATGGTCGGCTATGGGAACGTAGGAGGGAGAAGAGGTCTGATTGCAGTCCCAATAGCTCACTCAAGGATCCCACCTTGCATCTGATGAACTCCGGAAGTCCCCGGCGTCTACATCCCCGAGAGGATTCAAGCTTACCCGAGTTCCTCCAAGAACCTCCGAAGACTGCCGATTCACCTCAGCTCGGCAAGGCTAGGCTGTCTCCAGTTGAATGCTTACTCAGACTTGACACCCAGAGTTGTCTGTATTGCGGTACTGCCGGTCATTATGTGTTTACCTGTACCTTCAAGAGACATAGCTCATTCGTTGGCGTAAGTACTCTGGTGGGTCTTAAAGATAATTTTCTTCTCCCCTTACTCGCCCCCCTCTCCATGCCATCCTGCTGTGGGGTGACCAGTCCAAGTCTCTCCAGGTACTCATCGACTCGGGAGGCCGATGTGAGTCTTATGGACATCACCCTGGTTGTCTGAACTGGGCATCCCCTCTCAACCCCTCTCCATTCCCATGGATGTTAGAGCACTGGACGGGCGCTCTATAGGCCGGCTCACCCACCATTCCACCCTCATCAACCTACGAGTGTCAGGGAACCACAGCAAGACGATCCAATTCCTGCTAGTTGAGTTTCTGCAGGTTCCCGTGGTATTGGAATTCTCTAGGCCCAGAGACACAATCCCTCTATTGACTGGACTACTGGTGCCATCGTGGGCTCGAGCCCGTCCTGCCACACTCATTGCCTGAAGTCAGCTCTGCCTGCCCCAGGACATCTTCAGGGGGCTTGGAAATTGCCCCGGACCTCTACACCAGTCCCGCAGATTACCAGGACCTCCGGGAGGGGTTCAGTAAGGCCCAGGCCACTTCACTTCCACAGCACTGACCGTATCCAAGAAGGTCAAGCCAGATATGCTGGCACGCCGCTACACCCCCGGAAGCCGAGACCTTACCCCCCGCTCCAAGATCATTAGCCTCTCTGCTGTTCGTCCTCTGTTGCCCCGTGCCCTCCGTATACTTCCTACCTTTCCCGTGTCTAGTACTAAAACCATGTCTCACAGCCCTTTGTCTCCTGTTTCAAGTCCCACCCCTCTCCCCCATCTCATCAATGGCCAACTGGCGTACATGGTGAGACGTCTCCTAAAGGTTCGACCTCGGGGCAGGAGATTCCAGTACCTGGTTGACTGGGAGGGTTATGGCCCGGAGGAGAGGTGCTGGGTCTCCGCTAGGGATATCCTGGACCCAGGCCTCATCTCCGAGTTCCAACACCGGCACGCTGCTCAACCAGGTATGCTTGTCTCCACCCCCCTCAGGTGTCGCCCATCTTTCCCATTATCCCCTGTGTATTTATACCTGTCTTCTCTCCTTCTGTTGCCAGTTCGTTTTGATCATAGAACATACCAGCGTTTTGTTTTCCTGCTCCCGCAGTTTCCTTGCTCCTGTTTTCTAGTTTTCCGGTTCTGACCGTTCTGCCTGCCCTGACCCTGAGCCTGCCTGTCGTCCTGTACCTTTGCCCCACTACTCTGGATTACCGACCTCTGCCTGACCTGACCCTGAACCTGCCTGCTGTCCTGTACCTTACACCCTCTCTGGATTATTGACCCCTGCCTGCCTTGACCTGTCATTTGCATGCCCCTGTTTGAGGAATTAACTTTTGTTTCTTCAACACTGTCTGCACCTGGGTCATACCTTAAAATGTGATAGTTTGAATATATTTATGGCTGGATTCTCCCTTTCTTGAAATAATCATTGATCTAAATATAGGCCAATTAGATAAATTCTTATAGGCTATAAAGAAATAATCACTTATCTGACATGACTTGGTAGCCTACCGTAATATCTCCTTTCACTATTCATTTATCGGTGCTGTCTTCAAGGATGGGAGGAATGAAGCTTGCATAAGTTATCCCAAAGAAGGGGCATCATCCCTGTTATAGGCTATTTGTCTCAGCTATACCGCTAACTTAGGCTACCACTTGTTCACCTTATAGAGGCAAGTGGCTATACCTGTTGGCTGTTACGTTATAACAATGGAACATAGAATTACTCTTCTCATACGGGGCTTTACCCAAACCCCTGCCCATGCTCCGTGGCTATGCAAGGTCCATGACAATAGTTTGGGGGCAGCCCTTGAGCCCGACAGGGACACGCAATCCTTCTCCACGCAATTCGTGACATTCACAAGATAATAAGCATAGGCCTATGATGCTACTTCATTGGAAGTGTAGCCAACATAAAACACCATGCCATTACGCACACATTTGTAAGTTAACCTTTCATTTCGACATATAGGCTGCTGGTCTAGCTGTTACTCTCTAGTCTAAAATATACTGTACAAGGTGTTGACATACCCAGGGGATTGAGGATAACATTATTGCGAATTCAAAGGGCACCGTGAAGGAAAGGGAATTACCTAGTCAGCTGTACAACTAAATACATTAAACTGAAATGTGTCTTCCGCAATTAACCCAACCCCTCTGACTCAGAGAGGTGCGGCGGGCTGCCTTAATCGACATCCACGTCATCAGCGCCTGGAGAACAGTGGGTTAACTGCATTGCTCAGGGGGAGAACAATAGAGTTTTACCTTGTCAGCTCGGGGATTCAATCCAGCAACCTTCCGGTTACCAGCCCAACTGTCCTACCCGCCAGTCCCTGTGACTGATGCACACAACTCCATGTCTCTTCGCAGTCTGACAACTCACCATTGCCGTTAGAATGGTATTGCTTTTGGGATACTGTGTGTGTGTATTCTCGAAATATTGCCACTTCATTGTCAAAATATTGCCACTTTATTCACAAAATTTTATTTGGACATTTTCTAAATATTTTTGTAAAGCACTATACCACAAAATAAAAAAAATATTATAATATAGTATCTATTACGTTCTCCCCTCGGGTGTAGCTCGTCTGAGGAGGAGACGTAAATGCCTGGGCCTAAACACACCAGGTAACACGGATGAAAGGGGAAGAAATGTGGGGTGCAATGAGCGATAAATAAATCAGACCACAACCAGAACTCAATGTTAGCCCTCAGGGGATGTTTAGTGAATTATTTAAAATAAACAATATAACACACCCATAAATAATCAGTAAGAAACAAAACAACAACAAGGGAAGGTAAGAGAAGGGAATGTTTGGGATTGGGGTCCAAGTAATGAAAATAAAACAAAAGGTCCCTCCTCTTCTACACACCTAATCCTTCCTAACACATTCTAAACCCTAACCCACTGTCCTACCTGGTTCCAAGAAAAATACAAGGGTGACACCCGCCCGGCTAACCTAGTGTATAAAACAATGGGTTATCTACGTGAGAATGTACACCCATGGGCAGATCTACCTTTTCCCTTCTCCAGGGCCTAGGTAGGGTGGAGCGCCTCAGGAGGACAGGCTGAAACACAAACAAAGAAATTAACACCAATAATCAAACAAAAAACAAGTGTCCTCTCTCTCTCCCTCTCCCTCTCCTCTCCTCTCCTCTCCTCTCCTCTCCTCTCCTCTCCTCTCCTCTCCTCTCCTCTCCTCTCCTCTTCTCTTCTCTTCTCTTCTCTTCTCTTCTCTTCTCTTCTCTTCTCTTCTCTTCTCTTCTCTTCTCTTCTCTTCTCTTCTCTTCTCTTCTCTTCTCTTCTCTTCTCTTCTCTTCTCTTCTCTTCTCTTCTCTTCTCTTCTCTTCTCTTCTCTTCTCTTCTCTTCTCTTCTCTTCTCTTCTCCTCTCCTCTCCTCTCCTCTCCTCTCCTCTCCTCTCCTCTCCTCTTCTCTTCTCTTCTCTTCTCACACGGCAAACAGATATCCTCTCTGTAATCAGCTACAGCCACGCCCACCATCGTTAGCCGCAACTCGGTACACCTGTAATGCCCAGGACACAAACACACTAACAGGGGAAAATGGGGAACAAGAAAAACGTAACACGTAACAGTATCCAAGTACCACCACCTGTCACAACCCCTCCCTCACTTCACCTCTCCCTCACTTCACCTCTCCCTCACTTCACCTCTCCCTCACTTCTAATGCATCTTGACAACACCTCTCACCATTTATAAATGTTTTTCTCTTCACTAGACCCTAATAATCTTCAATACTTTTCTCACACCCAAGGCGAAAAAAATGTATAATAATAAAAACACTCCAAAACATTGACAACAAACAAAGCTATTTACAGGTGTCATTAGATCCGGTGGACATGAGAACAGAATTAGTAGAGTTCCTTCAAAGCTTTTCTGAACAACATGGTTGTTCAGCCCAGTCACCCATAGTTCTAATTACATATACATTGTCATATTTATATATAACTAACTCAGATAACCATATTCCCCAGAGGTCCGTGATGACCCATAAAGAAATAACTTCCCCGTCCAAGGTAACAAACCCCAGTCATTCACTCCATAAATCATAATTGCACATCCTCTGTTCTGTGCCCTTGTCATAGAAATAACTTGTAAGTTGCAGTATAATTCCAGGTAACTACTGTCCTGTAGATATGATGTGTTGGTTAGTTAGCACTTTTGGTTTGGTAGGGTATATAGTGGCAGGTCTGGAAAACCCCATCCCTCTCATTCAACTGGTATGCAGTGGAGGAAAAACCCATTGTCTAGACACGTTTACACCAGCACAATGGATCTTTATGTTATTTATTTCCCAGAAATAGTAGGAAGGTCAGTGTTGCTCTGCAGTGACACAAGGGCCTGGCTGGTATTTCCTGACAATAAAAAAGCATCACTGGAATTAAATAAAATTGTATTTTCCTGTGTCCCAGCATAGTGTGTTTTAATTCAAGAATATGGCTTGTGAGTTAATTATATTTATGTAAGGCTCAGAGGTTGACGATGAGTGTATGAATGTTCCACAGAATGGAACTGACTGCATTTTAACTACTTTGCAGATATGAAACAAACAGACAATCATAATATCAAAAATAAATATCAAACCACAAGTTTATGCTTCAAAGCAACTTTTAAGAGGTTTTAAAAATTCCATGACATACATGCATTCGGGAAGTATTCAGACCCCTTTTTCTACATTTTGATACGTTACAGACTTATTCTAAAATGTATTAAATACATACACACAATACCCCATAATGAAAAGGGGGAAACAGGTTTTTAGACGTTTTTGCTAATTTATTTTTAAAGAATTAAACAGAAATACCTTATTTACAAAGGGTCTGAATACACAAGTATTCAGACCCTTTGCTATGAGACTCAAAATGAGCTCAGGTCCATCCTGTTTCCATTGATTATCCTTGAGATGTTTCTACAACTTGATTGGAGTACACCTGTGGTAAATTCAATAGGTTGGAGATGATTTGGTCCAACAGTTCACAGTGCATGTCAGTGCATGTCAGAGTGAAGAAACAAGCCATGAGGTCGAAGGAATTGTCCATAGAGCTCCGAGACAGGATTATGATTAGGCACAGATCTGGGGAAGGGTACCAAAACATTTCTGCAGCATTGAAGCTCCTCAAGAACACAGTGGCCTCCATCATTCTTAAATGGAAGAAGTTTGGAACCACCAAGACTCTTCCAAGAGCTGGCCGACGGGCCAAACAGAGCAATCGGGGGAGAAAGGCCTTGGTCAGGGAGTCGACTAAGAACCCGATGGTCACTCTGACAGAGCTCCAGAGTTCGTCTGTGGGTATGGGAGAACCTTCCAGAAGGACAACCATCTCTGCAGCACTCCACCTATCAGGCCTTTATGGTAGAGTGGCCAAACGGAAGTCACTCCTCAGTAAAAGGCTTCATGACAGCCCGCTTGGAGTTTTCCAAAAGGCGCCTAAAGTACTCTCAGACCATGAGAAACAAGATTCTCTGGTCTGACGAAACCAAGCTTGAACTCTTTGAATTGGATGCCAAGTATCATGTCTGGAGGAAACCTGGCACCATCCCTACGGTGAAGCATGGTGGTGGCCGTATCTAGCTGTGGGGATTTTTCAGCGGCAGGGACTGGGAGACTAGTTAGGATCGAGGGAAAGATGAACAGAGCATAGTACAGAAAGATTCTTGATGAAAACCTGCTCTGGAGCACTCAGGACCTCAGATTGGGGCAAAGGGTCACCTTCCAACAGGACAACAACCCTAAGCACACAGCCAAGACAAAGCAGGAGTGGCTTTGAGACAAGTCTCTGAATGTCCTTGAGTGGCCCAGCCAGAGCCTGGACTTGAACCCGATCGACCATCTCTGGAGAGACCTGAAAATAGCTGTGCAGCAACGCTCCCCATCCAACCTGACAGAGCTTGAGAGGATCTACAGAGAAGAATGGGAGAAACTCCCCAAATACAGGTGTGCCAATTTTCTAGCATCATACCCAATAAGACTCAAGACTTTAATCGCTGCCAAAGGTGCTTCAACAAAGTACTTAGTAAAAGGTGTGAATACTTTGTGGCAAACCTCTTCAAAGCTAGGAGCGTTTGTCACAAATTAAGTGAGAAACTGTCACCAAAGTCAGCCCAGAATTAAAGTTCTTTCGAACATGACAGTACCTGTATGTTTGTTTCTCTGTCCTGGTCCACCCAGGCCGCAGGTAAGGTCAAGGATAGCAGGGTTCGGTACACAAATCTGGTTCTCGGTAGGTCCAGGTCAAAACGCCTACTGGTAAGTCCAAAACAGTCCAGCTCGTACACGGTAAATCCAGCCAATGTAGAATGTCTCTCTCTCTCTATGGTTCATAGATCCTTCCCGCTCTCTCTCCCTCTTCCTGGTTTTTCTTGACCTTTTATCTGTGGGTCGGCTCCACCTTCTGAGGGTTCCCCTTGCTTCTGGGAATTGTAGTTTTGGCAGTCGGCCATTTTGTGATCTGTAGTTCTGATCGGGGTGGCCATTTTAGTGATCGGGCAGAGCCCGTTTATTAGTTCTGCCCTCACATATCTGCCATTTATCACTCGACCCCCTTCTTTGCCACACATCTCCCCCCCTAGATCCGACCCCCTAGGTCGGGCTACCGCAGCAAAATATGCGTGCATGCGGGATAACCCATCCACATTTCCCATTTCCTTTCCTGCTCTGTGTTTCAAGTCAAAGTGAAACGGTTGGAGACTCAAAAACCACCGCATCACCCGAGCGTTCTTCTCTTTAGCCCTATGCATCCAGGTGAGTGGTGCATGGTCACTGATGAGGGTGAAGTGGCGCCCCAGCAGGTAGTATTTCAGGCTTTCCAGAGCCCACTTTACTGCCAGCGCCTCTTTCTCAACAACTGAGTAGTTGGTTTCCCGTGGTTCCAGCTTCCTGCTTAAAAACAGGATGGGGTGTTCCACCCCTTCTACCTCTTGGGACAGCACTGCTCCCAAGCCGACCTCTGAAGCATCCGTCTGAACCACAAACTCTCTCTCAAAGTCTGGTACCACCAGCACTGGATTACAGCAGAGGGCCTCCTGTAATGTCCTAAATGCTTTGGTGGCCCTTTCATCCCACTTGACCATGTTTGGCCCTCTGGCTCTAGTCATGTCGGTGAGTGGGGCGGCCACTGTGGCATAACTTGGGATGAACTTCCGGTAGTACCCGGTCAGCCCTAGGAAGGCTCGAACCTGCTTCTTATTTACTGGTTTCGGCCATTCTCTAATTGCCTCCACCTTCTTACGTTGGGGTTTGATTAATCCTCTTCCCACGGTGTATCCCAGATACTCCGTTTCCTCTAACCCCACATAACACTTGGCAGGGTTCGCCGTGAGCCCTGCCTTTCTAAGGGCGTCTAACACCGCCTGTACCCGGGGTAAGTGGGATTCCCAATCTGGGCTGTAGATCCCCACGTCATCTAAATAAGCTGCGGCGTATGCTTGGTGCGGTTTTAGGACCTTGTCCATGAGCCGTTGAAAGGTGGCTGGGGCCCCGTGTAGGCCGAATGGCATGACGGTGTATTGAAACAAACCGTCAGGGGTTGCAAATGCTGTCTTTTCTTTGGCCCTGGGGGTCAGAGGAATTTGCCAGTACCCTTTTGTCAGGTCCAGGGTCGTAATGTACCGAGCTTTACCAATTTTCTCCAGTAGTTCGTCTACTCTGGGCATGGGGTAGGCATCAAACTTGGAGATTTCATTTACCTTCCGAAAGTCGTTACAGAACCGCAAAGACCCATCGGGCTTGGAGACCATCACAATTGGGCTAGACCACTCACTATGTGACTCTTCGATCACTCCAGCTGTCAACATTTTCTCCGTCTCTGCTCTAATCGCTGCCTGTCGAGCCTCGGGTACCCGATATGGCCTCATGCTCACTTTTCTCCCTGGTAGGGAAACGATATCATGAGCTGTAACCTCAGTTCGGCCGGGTACTTCTGAAAACACATCTCTGTTTTTCTGGATCAGGGTCTTTACTTCCTGTACTTGTGCTGGGGACAAAGTAGGTGAAATATTTACTTCAGCTGTCTCCTGAGTGTGTGTGGGGTACGTGACAATTAGTGTTTCTCTCTCTCTCCATGCTTTTAACAGGTTTATGTGATAGATCTGTTCCTGGGGCCGTCGACCTGGCTGTCGGATCCGATAATTAACCTCTCCTATTCTCTCCAGTACTTCATATGGTCCTTTCCATGTGGCTAGTAGTTTGCACTCTACCGTGGGGATCAGCACTAACACCTTATCTCCCGGTTGAAATTCCCTCAGGGTAGCCTGCCGGTTATAAGTGTGCCGCTGGTGCTCTTGTGCTTGTCTCATGTGCTCTCTGACGATGGGCATGACTGTGGCTATCCTGTTTTGCATTGCCGTGACGTGCTCTATGACACTAGTATACGGGGTGGATTGGTGTTCCCAGGTTTCCCGGGCAATGTCTAAGATTCCCCGGGGGTGCCTCCCATATACCAGCTCGAAGGGAGAAAACCCCAGCGAGGCTTGAGGAACCTCTCTAATGGCAAACATCAGATATGGCAACATGCAATCCCAGTTTTTCCCATCCTTGTCGATTACCTTCCTGAGCATTGACTTCAGGGTCCGGTTGAATCTCTCAACCAGCCCGTCCGTCTGTGGATGGTAAACTGATGTCCTCAACTGTTTCACCTGCCACAATTTACAAAGGTCTGCCATAAGGCGGGACATAAAGGGGGTCCCCTGGTCAGTAAGGATCTCCTTTGGGACCCCAACCCTGGTGAACAATAGCACTAGTTCCTTGGCGATATTTTTGGAAGCCATTGTCCGAAGGGGAATGGCTTCTGGGTAGCGAGTGGCATAATCTAGAATGACCAGAATGTATTGGTGCCCTCTGGCAGATTTGGGTAGTGGGCCCACTATGTCCATCGCTATCCTCTCAAATGGCGTTTCGATTATGGGGAGTGGCACTAACGGGCTTCTAAACGCTGGTCGGGGAGCTGTTACCTGGCACTCCGGGCACTCTCCACAATGCCGAGCCACTTCAGCCTGAATTCCTGGCCAGTAAAACCTCCTTACAATCCGGTCTCGGGTTTTATCGATACCAAGGTGTCCACCCAGAATGTGCCCATGAGCTAGATCCAGTACTGTCTTTCTGTACCGGGTGGGGACCAACAACTGTTCCACCACATCAACCCCTATTTTTGAGACTCTGTACACCAAACCATTTTTCATGATGAAGTGGGGAAAACTATTAGGCATCATCCTATCATTTATGGGAGTACCATCTATGACCTGCACGTCTGCTCTGGCTTGCTGCAGGGTTGGATCCTGGTGTTGGGCCGTCCCGAAATTAGTCATGGACCCTGCCAGGTCTGCTGGTTCTAGATAGTCGTCCTCTGGATTCAGATCGACCCCAGCCCCACTAGTACTGGGCTGTTCATTATCAACGAGGTTTGCCACTTCATCCTCATCCTCCCCTACTAGTACCTGTGGGCTTGGCCCCTGGGAGACCTCTTTTCTTGGCCTTGGTTGAAGGCCCCATGCTTCTTCCTGCTTGGTCAGGGTTGTTGGCTTCTCAAATATGCCGTTCTTTTGACCTAACTTCGCAAAGTTAGGAAAGTATCTACCCAATATTACATCATATGGCATCTTTGGGACCACGCCGACCTCATAATCCAGCAGACCGTCCTCTGTTTCTATGCTCACTAATGCTGTGGGGTACAGACGGGTATCCCCATGAATGCACGTAACACTGATATCCTGACTTGTATCCAGTTTATGCGTCGGCACTAGGTTTGCAACGACCAGGGTTAGCATACTGCCGGAATCCAGTAGTGCTTCAACCTCCTTCCCTTCAACCTTCACCCTGCACATATGTTTGTTTCTTGATCTTTCAAGTACAGTGGTTACCACGGGACATGCATACCATATCTCATCTTCTTTTTCACCGAGGTTACATTGCATTGGCTCTTCTTTAATAGGGCAGTAGGCTGCAATATGTCCCGGTCGATTACAATTGTAACAGATAATAGGGTTCCGGGGGGGAGACCTCCTCGACCCCCAGTCCCGGTTTCCGGTTTTTCCCTTAGTGTCTCGGCCCGATTCTGATTCTTTCCTCATGGCCCCACGCTGCTCTCCTCCCCCTCCCCCTGTTGGCACAGTCTTAACCTGTCCGCTGGTTCGCCCAGGCCTGGGGAATGGGAATCTTTCCTCCTGCGCCTGCTCAGCTGTTCCTGCCGTACAATACCGTTCAACCAGGCCCACGAGATGGTCGGCGGAAAGTACCTCGTTCTGGCCAACCCATCGTCGCACTTCTTGGGGTAGACCTCGCTGAAACTGGTTGAGTACGATGGTCTCGACGACCTCGGCGGACGAACGGGTCTCCGGTCGCAACCATTTCCGTGCCAGGTGAATCAAGTCGAACATCTGTGTTCGGGGGGGTTGTCCCGGTCTGTAGGACCACTGGTGGAAGCGGTGTGCCCTCACGGTATCGGTCACTCCCAGTCTAGTCAGAATCTCTCCCTTGAGTTTATCGTAATCCTGTGCATCCTTCAACTCCAGGTCAAAATATGCTTTTTGAGCATCCCCTGCCAGGTATGGTGCCAGAAGCCCTGCCCATTCTTCTTTCGGCCACTTCTCCCTCTCTGCCGTCCTTTCGAAGGTGGTAAGATATGCTTCCACATCATCCTGCGCTGTCATTTTTTGAAGAAAATGATTGGCCCACCTTTGGGTATTTGCAGCTGGTAACTGAGTCCCAATTTGGTCCGCTAGCCCCTTTAGGCCTTCTCTTAACTCCCGGGTGTTTCTCTCTTGCTCTTCTCTGAGCAGCTGGTTGGTGTGGTGCTGGACCTGTAACGTGTCCTGATACATTCGCATTGCATCCTGATGAGCTATTTGTTGAGCTCTAGTTGCCTCTTGTTGGGCGGCCACCGCTTGTAACAGGGCCTGTATGGCTCCCTCCATACTCATTTTCCTGAAAAAAACTGTCCTAACCAAACAAAGCCACAAAAAAAACAAAAAAAAACCTGACTCCCCTTTGGAGTGCTAACTAAACTTTTTTTTTTTTTTTTTCTACCTAACCAGCGGTATGGTTAATCCAGTGCCCACATTCTCCACCACGTGTGGCAAACCTCTTCAAAGCTAGGAGCGTTTGTCACAAATTAAGTGAGAAACTGTCACCAAAGTCAGCCCAGAATTAAAGTTCTTTCGAACATGACAGTACCTGTATGTTTGTTTCTCTGTCCTGGTCCACCCAGGCCGCAGGTAAGGTCAAGGATAGCAGGGTTCGGTACACAAATCTGGTTCTCGGTAGGTCCAGGTCAAAACGCCTACTGGTAAGTCCAAAACAGTCCAGCTCGTACACGGTAAATCCAGCCAATGTAGAATGTCTCTCTCTCTCTATGGTTCATAGATCCTTCCCGCTCTCTCTCCCTCTTCCTGGTTTTTCTTGACCTTTTATCTGTGGGTCGGCTCCACCTTCTGAGGGTTCCCCTTGCTTCTGGGAATTGTAGTTTTGGCAGTCGGCCATTTTGTGATCTGTAGTTCTGATCGGGGTGGCCATTTTAGTGATCGGGCAGAGCCCGTTTATTAGTTCTGCCCTCACATATCTGCCATTTATCACTCGACCCCCTTCTTTGCCACAACTTATATAAATATGATGTTTTATTTCAAATACATTTGCAACAATTTCTAAAAACCTGTTTTTGCTTTGTCATTATGAGGTATTGTGTATAGATTGATGAGAAAAAAACACAATTTAGAATAAGGCTGTAACGTAACAAAATGTGGAGAAAGTCATGGGGTCTGAATACTTTCCGAATGCACTGTAAGTGGACATTATAAAGGGCATATGTTTTTTAGTACAATAGTGGGCAGTTTGGGTCACAGTTGTATGTTCACTTGTAAAAACAAATAGTCTATGTCTGGCCCATGAATTTGCTAGCTATGCTGAACTTTAACGACTGTTATCCACAGTTAGCATATCTCTTAGTTGTCAATCAAATGTATTTGGCATAGATCAAATGGGTGGGCAGGCAGGCAGGTAAGTTCACATTCAGTTTTCAAAACGTGGTTTGGGACAAGCATGCATTAGCAGGCAAGCTGCAGAAGGACGAGTAGGCTACTATTCCCCATTGTTTATCAATCAATGCAATTTTGACCGCCAACTAGCTGAAAAAGTTTGAAAGAGTTTATCTGATGTTCCCTTGTTAGATTTTAGCTCATCTCGCTCTGGCTCTCGCTCTGGCTAGCATTAGTTGTTGATCAAGCTAAAAACACAGAGCCTAACATTAGCTTGCTAGCTAGCTTCTGGGAGGATGCTTCAAGATGGCCACCATTGTTCCTGTACCCAAGAAGACAAAGGTAACTGAACTAAATGACTTTCGCCCCGTAGCACTCACTTCTGTCATCATGAAGTGCTTTGAGAGACTAGTCAAGGATCATATCACCTGCGCCGTACCTGTCACCCTAGACCTATTTCAATTTGCATACCGCCCCAATAGGTCCACAGACGATGCAATCGCCATCTCACTGCACACTGCCCTATCCCACCTGGACAAATCAAATCAAATCAAATTTATTTATATAGCTCTTCGTATATCAGCTGAAATCTCAAAGTGCTGTACAGAAACCCAGCCTAAAACCCCAAACAGCAAGCAATGCATGTGAAAGAAGCACGGTGGCTAGGAAAAACTCCCAAGGAAAAACTCCCTAGAAAGGCCAAAAACCTAGGAAGAAACCTAGAGAGGAACCAGGCTATGAGGGGTGGCCAGTCCTCTTCTGGCTGTGCCGGGTGGATATTATAACAGAACATGGTCAAGATGTTAAAATGTTCATAAATGACCAGCATGGTCAAATAATAATAATCATTGTAGTTGTCGAGGGTGCAACAAGCACGTCCGGTGAACAGGTCAGGGTTCCGTAGCCGCAGGCAGAACAGTTGAAACTGGAGCAGCAGCATGGCCAGGTGGACTGGGGACAGCAAGGAGTCATCATGCCAGGTAGTCCCGAGGCATGGTCCAAGGGCTCAGGTCCTCCGAGAGAAAGAAAGAAAGAGAGAAAGAGAGAATTAGAGAGAGCATATTTAAATTCACACAGGACACCGGATAAGACAAGAGAATACTCCAGATGTAACAGACTGACCCTAGCCCCCCGGCACATAAACTACTGCAGCATAAATACTGGAGGCTGAGACAGGAGGGATCAGAAGACACTGTGGCCCCATCCGATGATACAAGAGGAATACCTATGTAAGAATGCTGTTCATTGACTACAGCTCAGCAATAAACACCATAGTACCCTCCAAGCTCATCATTAAGCTTGAGGCCCTGGGTCTCAACCCCGCCCTGTGCAATTGGGTCCTGGACTTCTTGATGGACCGCCCCTCCTTGTGGTGAAGGTAGGAAACAACATCTCCACTTCTCTGATCCTCAACACTGGGGCCCCACAAGTGTGCGTGCTCAGCCTCCTCCTGTACTCCCTGTTCACCCATGACTGCGTGGCCATGCACGCCTCCAACTCAATCATCAAGGTGTACACATGGACAAACTGAAATGGTCCACCCACACAGACAGTGAAGTGAAGAAGGCACAACAGCGCCTCTTCAACCTCAGGAGGCTGAAGAAATTTGGCTTGTCACCAAAAACACTCACAAACTTTTACAGACGCACAATTGAGAGTATCCTGTCGGGCTGCACTGCCCTCATCCTCAAGGCTCTCCAGAGGGTGGTGCGGTCCATTCACAAATGGAAGAAACACAAAATAACTGTCAATCTCCCTCAGCCTGGGGCTCCGTGCAAGAACTCACCTGGTGGAGTTGCAATGATCATGAGAACGGTGAGGAATCAGCCCAGAACTACACGGGAGGATCTTGTCAATGATCTCAAGGCAGCTGGGACCATAGTCACCAAGAAAACAATTGGTAACACACTACGCCGTGATGGACTGAAATCCTGCAGCGCCCGCAAGGTCCCCCTGCTCAAGAAAGCACATATACATGCCCGGCTGAAGTTTGCCAATGAACATCTGAATGATTCAGAGGACAACTGGGTAGAAGTGTTGTGGTCAGATGAGACCAAAATGGAGCTCTTTGGCATCAACTCAACTCGCCGTGTTTGGAGGAGGAGGAATGCTGCCTATGACCCCAAGAACACCATCCCCACCGTCAAACATGGAGGTGGAAACATTATGCTTTGGTGGTGCTTTTCTGCTAAGGGGACAGGACAACTTCACCACATCAAAGGGACGATGGACGGGGCCATGTTCTGTCAAATCTTGGGTGAGAACCTCCTTCCCTCATCCAGGGCATTGAAAATGGGCCGTGGATGGGTATTCCAGCATGACAATGACCCAAAACACACGGCCAAAGCAACAAAGGAGTGGCTCAAGTAGAAGCACATTAAGGTCCTGGAGTGGCCCAGCCAGTCTCCAGACCTTAATCCCATAGAAAATCTGTGGAGGGAGCTGAAGGTTCGAGTTGCCAAACGTCAGCCTCGAAACCTTAATGACTTGGAGAAGATCTGCAAAGAGGAGTGGGACAGAATCCCTCCTGAGATGTGTGCAAACCTGGTGGCCAACTACAAGAAACGTCTGACCTCTGTGATTGCCAACAACTGTTTTGCCACCAAGTACTAAGTCATGTTTAGCAGAGGGGTCAAATACTTATTTCCCTCATTAAAATGCAAATAAATGTATAACATTTTTGACATGGATTTTTCTGGATTTTTGTTGTTGTTATTCTGTTTCTCTCTGTTCAAATAAACCTACCACTAAAATTATAGACTGATCATTTCTTTGTCAGTGGGCAAACGTACAAAATCAGCAGGGGATCAAATAATTTTTGTCTCTATGGGGTTATGTAGGTAGTTGTTTTCCGCTTTGTGAGTATCACCTGACTGAACTGTTGGCTGTTGTTTTGTTGTTTTGTTCAAGTGTTATCATTAAAGTAAATATGAGCACTCTACACACCGCGCCTTGGTCCCCTTTATACAACCCACATTACAGAATTACCCACCATGATTGGATCAAGCGGTGTGCCCAGGCAGAAATGGACACCTGGTCACATGAGGAGTGGATAGAAAGGAGAAACTGGACATGGGGCAAGTGATAGAGAGATATCGGAGCCTGCCGGGGAAGAACGGGAGGCACCCCCAAATATTTTTTTTTGGGGGGGGCACACGGATAGTTTGGCTGGGCCAGTACTGAGACCTGAGCCAACTCCCCGTGCTTATTGTGGTGAGCATGTGCCTGCCTCCCGCGCTCTCTCTCTCCAGTGCGCCTCCGTAGCCCAGTACGTCATGTGCCTGCTCATTGCGCTCTCCCTCCAGTGCGCCTCCATAATCTAGTACGTCCTGTGCCTGCTCCTCGCACTCTCCCTCCAGTTCGCCTCCATAACCCAGTACGGCCGGTGCCTGCTTTGAGCACTTGGTCCTCAGTGCGTCTTCCTAGTCCGGTGAGACCAGTTTCAGCTCCACGAACCAGAGCCACCACCAAGTACAGATGCCCACCCGGATTCTCCCCTATAGGTTCAGGTTTGCGGCCGGGAGTCCGCACCTTTGGGGGGGGGGGGGGTACTGTCACGCTCTGACCTATGAGAGCTGTTTTTTCTCTGGGTAGTTAGATCAGGGTGTGATATGGGTGAGCAGTCTATGTTTGTTGTTTCTATGTTTTGTTCTTGTTTTTCTATTTCTAGGTTGAGCTTTGGATGATCTCCAATTAGAGGCAGCTGGTTCGTGTTGTCTCTAATTGGAGATCATATTTAAGTTGGGGTTTTTCTATGGGGTTTTGTGAGTAGTTGTTTTCCGTTTTGTGAGTATCACCTGACGGAACTGTTGGCTGTCGTTTTGTTGTTTTGTTCAAGTGTTATCATTAAAGTAAATATGAGCACTCTACACACCGCGCCTTGGTCCCCTTTATACGACCCACATTAGAGTCTATTTATTGTCCAAACGCATGGCAGCTTTCCCACTCTATATTGCTATAGAAGTTTCATAAATGCCTTAGTATACATCATCCCCAAATATTCTATGAATGACCATATCTAAGTAAATGTAAAAGAAAAGGTGTCATATTCTTCCTGGGGGTGTACATTGCATTCAGAAAGTATTCAGAACCCTTGACTTTTTCCACGTTTTGCTACGTTACAGTGGTATTCTGCAGTAGTGAAGAATAGGAGAAACTCCCCAAGTACAGGTGTGCCAAGCTTGAAGACTCAAGGCTGTAATCGCTGCTAAAGGTGCTTCAACAAAGTACTGAGTAAAAGGTCTGAATACTTATGTAAATGTGATATGTCAATACAATTTGCAAACATTTCTAAAAACCTGTTTTTGCTTTGTCATCATGAGGTATTGTGTGTAGATTGATGAGGAGAAAAAAACAACTTAATCAATTTTGGAATGTGTCACGTCCTGGCCAGTATAAGGGTTAATTAGTATTGTAGTTTGGTCAGGACGTGACAGAGGGTATTTGTTTTATGTGGTTCAGGGTGGTGTGTTTTTGTTAAAAGGGTGTTTGAGTTAGTAATTCCGGGTGTTGGTTTATGTTTAGGGTTTAAAGGGTGTTTGATGTAGTATTTCCGGGGTTGTGGTTTATAGTCTATGTTTATGTATTTCTATGTGTAGTCTGGTGAGAGTGTTTCTATGTTGTGTTGATTGGGGTTGGGACTCTCAGTTGAAGGCAGGTGTTGTCTATCTGCCTTTGATTGAGAGTCCCATATATTGGGGTGTGTTTGTGTTTGTGATTCGTGGGTGATTGTTCTGTGTTGAGCTTTGCTTGGCCAGACTGTTTGTAGTTGTTCGTTCGTTCGTTTCTTTGTTATTTTTGTATGTTCATTTTTGAGAGTAATTAAAAATCAAGATGAGCATACACGTACCTGCTGCGTATTGGTCCTCCTTCACCGACGACAACCGTGACAGAATAAGGCTGTAAAAAGTGGGAAAAAAATCAAGGGGTCTGAATACTTTCCAAATGCACTGTGTATGAACAGATTTTTATATGATTTTAAGTTGCTAAAACTCTGTCAGTTTCACTTTAAGTACAGAGATGAGACAGAGAGGGCAGGGCATGAAATTGCATTATAGGCTACAACAAAAAAGAATAGGGAGCAGCCTTACGTGAAGAGGTGCTCATCAAGGTTGGGGTCAATTCCATTTCAATTCCAGTCAATTCAGAAAGCAAATCAAATCCGTGGCCTTCGTGGTTACAGCTGCTGACCCTGGCAAGCCACACACGTATGCCAGAGTCTGCATTGGGTTTGAATCCAGCCCACTGCCCTTTGACTCACCCTCCCCCCATCTTTCCAGCATTTTACAGTGGGGTTATGTAGCACTATATTGGATCACTCCAATTTGGTATCCTTATTGGAGTGATCCTTATTGGAGTGATTATGTGTGTGAGGTAGAATGCCCTACCCCTTCATGGTCAGGCAGTTTACACTGTTGGCTTAATTATTTTTCCACAAGAAAAAGCTACAGCCATTCATGTCTCCTCTCTCTCATTCAGATAGTGTACGAGACAAAGGCTGATACTGTAGGTCCCATTCTATATGATCATACAGTATTGCACAGTGTATACTATAGACCGTTAGACCACTGTTGGCTTCATTTTCCAGTATTGGGCTGAGTTTATGTTAGCCCAACCATAGTGAGGTTACACTGGTGTTTTTTTCACACAGTTTCTGGGTTGCAATAGTTTTTGTTACACTGTTTTACAGTACAGACAGTAACTATCATAGTTTCCGTTGGAAACTCACATCTCAGCTCTTTACACTGAGGGTTTCAGTATATACAGTTGAAGTTGGAAGTTTACATAAACTTAGGTTGGAGTCATTAAAACTCTTTTTTCAACCACTCCACAAATTTCTTGTTAACAAACTACAATTTGGCAAGTCGGTTAGGACATCTACTTTGCGCAATTTTTCCAACAATTGTTTACAGACAGATTATTTCACTTATAATTCAATGTATCACACTTTCAGTGGGTCAGTTTACATACGTTAAGTTGACTGTGCCTTTAAACAGCTTGGAAAATCCCAGAAAATTATGTCATGGCTTTAGAAGCTTCTGATAGGCTAATTGACATAATTTGAGTCAATTGGAGGTGTACCTGTGGATGTATTTCAAGGCCTACCTTCAAACTCAGTGCCTCTTTGCTTGACATCATGGGAAAATCAAAAGAAATCAGCCAAGACCTCAGAACAAAAATTGTAGACCTCCACAAGTCTGGTTCATCCTTGGGAGCAATTTCCAAACGCCTGAAGGTACCACGTTCATCTGTACAAACAATAGTACGCAAGTATAAACACCATGGAACTACGCAGCCGTCATACCGCTCAGGAAGGAGACGCGTTCTGTCTCCTAGAGATGAACATACTTTGGTGCGAAAAGTGCAAATCAATCCCAGAACAACAGCAAAGGACCTTGTGAAGATGCTGCAGGAAACAGGTACAAAACTGTATCTATATCCACAGTAAAACGAGTCCTATATCGACATAACCTGAAAGGCCGCTCAGCAAGGAAGAAGCCATTGCTCCAAAACCGTCATAAAAAAGCCAGACTACGGTTTGCAACTGCACATGGGGACAAAGATCGTACTTTTTGGAGAAATGTCCTCTGGTCTGTTGAAACAAAAATAGAACTGTTTGGCCATAATGACCATCGTTATGTTTGGAGGAAAAAGGGGAGTCTTGCAAGCCGAAGAACACCATCGCAACCGTGAAGCACAGGGGGCATCATGTTGTGGGGGTGCTTTGCTGCAGGAGGTACCGGTGTACTTCACAAAATAGATGGTATCATGAGGTAGGAAAATTATGTGGATATATTGAAGCAACATCTGAAGACATCAGTCAGGAAGTTAAAGCTTGGTCGCAAATTGGTCTTCCAAATAGACAATGACCCCAAGCATACTTCCAAAGTTGTGGCAAAATGCTTAAGGACAACAAAGTCAAGGTATTGAAGTGGCCATCACAAAGCCCTGACCTCAATCCTATAGAAAATTTGTGGGCAGAACTGAAAAAGTGTGTGCGAACTGAGGCCTACAAACCTGATTTAGTTACACCAGCTCTGTCAGGAGAAATGGGCCAAATTTCACCCAACTTATTGTGGGAAGCTTGTAGAAGGCTACCTGAAACGTTTGATCCAAGTTAAACAATTTAAAGGCAATGCTACCAAATACGAATTGAGTGTATATAAACTTCTGACCCACTGGGAATGCAATGAAAGAAATAAAAGCTGAAATAAATCCTTCTCTCTACTATTATTCTGACATTTCACATTTTTAAAATAAAGTGGTGATCCTAACTGACCTAAAGACAGGGAAGTTTTATTAGGATTAAATGTCAAGAATTGTGAAAAACTGAGTTTAAATGTATTTGGCTAAGGTGTATGAAGTTTCCCTTTGAAACTCACATAACAGCGAGATTACACTGCTGGTCTTTCAGTGTGTAGCTGGGGTTGCCATATTACTACCATTTCCAGTATGGCTTGTCGCCTTTAGAAATGTGAGATGTCTCTGCCCACAGCCAGCGGACTGCGCCTAAGAACGGTGGCACTCTGCAGTCACCCTGAGGTGCTTACCGCTGTCATTGGTAGCTTCTCACAGGTCCAAAGGCCAAACTGAGAGAGACAAGTGGAGTCCCCATGGGCATTGAATAAAGACCACCACTATAGTTCTGGCGCCTCAAATGTGTCAGGGTCTTCTAGTGGTGCCTCATTAGTTGACTGAATGTTTCCGAATTACTTCAGATGAAGGAGTGTCAATCTACATCCAAACCCCTCATTCTGGCGAAGGCTTCTGTATGACAGACACGTTAACCGGCCATTACAGTTGTCCACACATGCCTCTCTCGCAGTTGCAGGTGTACTAGGGGCTTCTCCCAGTGTGTTGTGCCCGGCTAGGGAATTGGACACTTTTCACAGACGCAGGCAATATTAAAGCTTTGTCAGTTTTCATTAACTATGGTGAGAGAGTTTTGGGCCAGGGCCTATCTGACCGAACTCTCACATTGCATGGTTGACACTATCACTGCAGCATTTCGGCTGGCCCGCCGGCCTTTGCCTTTTGTTGTGGTGGCACATTCTACTGGAGGAGTAACTGCCTTACCTGGACGATTGGATAGTCTACCCTATCCAGGGAACATGCCACAGAGGACACCAACGCCCTCTTGAGCCACATTCGAGTTACGGGCCTCACCCTAAACGAGGAGACGAGTCACCTGACACGCTCACGGAAGGTGACCTACCTCGGGATGTCAATAGACTTGACTCTCATGAAGACACGGCTCCCTCAGGTGAGAGTAACAAAATCCTATCCTACCTCAACCGTTTCCGGCTCGGACGAGCCATGTCGGTGTTAGAGTGCCAACTGTTACTTTGTTAGTGTGGCTTCACTGTTGGTTCCACTGGGCATTCTCCGTCAGACCACTCCAGCCATGGTTTAATTCTGGCACTCAAAACAACACAGACACTGTCAACTGTTGATGCAAGTCTGAGGATCCTATCAAAGTGGCTATCCCACTCCTTCCTGGTAAAGGGGGTGAGCCTGATCAGAGTCCACCATAGAGAGCTGGTGTGCACTGAAGCCTCTCTGACAGGTTGAGGTGCCATGTTCAGTGGCAGCACTTCCAGCCCTACCTGGTAGGACAGTATTTCCTGATCCTTTGGCTCGGGAGCTCTTGCCGTGGGCCTAGACCCGCTTGACATCGCTGCGTGCAGCACATATCCCCGGGGTCCTGAACAATGCAGCGACATGCTCTCGAGAGATGGCCCGTTAGGGGGGGGGACTAGAGCCTACACCCTCAGGTGGTGGTACAGCTTTAGGACACGGTCAGGAGAGCACAGGTGGACCTGTTTGCATTTCAGGAGAACACTCATTGCCCCAGTTGGTTCTCGAAGTCGGACCCTATGGTACAGTGGCCGCAGATATTTAAGGGGGACATCCACAACACTACTAATCTGAGGATACTATTGTGTATGTTACCGTGGAAGAGTTTTGAAATCTGTCACACCCCCTTTGAATGGAAAAGTCTAAACGGAATCCTTGGGACATCCCAACTCTGACATCCCCCCATTGAAGTAAACATTTGAAATGGTTGAATCATCTTTTGTTCTGTCAGTGGAGAAAAATATGCACGATTAAAAACAATGTGCTACATATTATTTTATCTATAAAATGTCTTGCACAACAAACATTTTGAACACTTTACACATTTATTTTGGGATCCACCCTGTAAACGTCATTATTTTGAGATCCCCTCTAATAACGTGCGAGTGCGATCTCATTTCAATCAACTGCATTCCATCCACTTTCACTCTCCTCGCCGACTCTCCTCAATTAACTTGGACCTTTATCAAAAGGAGACGAGAGAGGACGGAGGAGAGAGGACACGTGAGGTGAGCAAATCTAATTCATAAAAGGCCTATATCTTCAACAAAGCTAAAACAAATAGGCCAAACAGTCAAAAAACATAATTTTTCTGTGCTTTACAGTGCATTCGGAAAGTGTTCAGACCCCTTGACTTTTTTCCACATTTTGTTACGTTACAGCCTTATTCTAAAATTTATGAAAGAAAAAAATGTCCTCGTCAATCTACACACAATACCCGATAATGACAAAGTGAAAACAGGTTTTTAGACATATTAGCAAATGTATTAAAATAAAAACAGCTTATTTACATACAGTGGGGAGAACAAGTATTTGATACATTGCCGATTTTGATACACCATTGGCCCAGGTGACAGGCCCAGGCCGATAGTGGTCAAGTTCCTGAGGTTCAAGGACAAGGTAGCTGTTCTGGAAAGAGCAAAGAACTTGAGAGGAAAGTATATCTTCCTCATTGAGGGCTATTGAGAAGTTGTGCACCAGAAGAGGAAAGAACTGATCCCAGCCATGAAAGCTGCCAGAGCGCGTGGGGACATGGCTTACATCCGCTATGACAGGCTCATTGTCCACCCTCCCTCCCAGAAGCTTGGAAGGGATGAGAGAGCCAAGTCTATGGGTTCATAGCTTCAACCCCACAGCACACACACCAATCGATTAATGGACTGCTGAATGTATATTTTTTTATCTTGCTTTGTTTGCTCTTTTCCATATTATGTATATCTATGTTATTAAGCTACCCAGTGAAGGGCTGAAAATAGCCTCTATTGATATACGTAGCGTTAGAAATAAGTTTAATGAAATCAATAACTTGCTAACATCAGATAACATTTATATATTAGCCATTTCTGAGATTCACTTAGATAATTCATTTGATGATACAGCAGTAGCAATACAAGGATATAACATCTATAGAAGAGACAGAAATGCTTATGGGGGAGGTGTTTCTGTATATTTTCAGAGCCATATCCCTGTAATGCTTAGAGAAGATCTTATGTCAAGTGTTATTGAAGTGTTGTGGTTGCAGGTTCACTTGGTACATCTAATGCCTTTTCTTTTGGGGTGTTGCTATAGGCCACCAAGTGCTAACAGGCAGTATCCAAATAATACGTGTGAAATGCTTCATAGTGCATGTGATGTTAACAGAGAGGTCTACTTTGTTGGGGACCTGAATATTCCCTTCCCCCCTTTGTTTTTACACTTCTGCAACTCGCTGTTTATTATCTATGCATAGTCACTTTACCCCTACCTACATGTACAAATTACCTGCTGCTCTTAATTACTTGTTACTTTTATTTCTTATTCTTATCTGTATTTTTTTAAACTGCGCACTTGGTTAAGGGCTTGTAAGCATTTTAAGGGCTTGTAAGCACCTGTTGTATTCGGCACATGTGACAAATAAAATGTGTTTTGATTTGATGGAGAAAATAAATTCAAATCAGATGGATTGTTCATCTGATATTAATGATTACTTAATTGACGAAGTGGGCAAACCTAGGCAGGAAATGCCAACAACAAACAGTGAGCCATCGTATTCATGCATAAAAAAACAAATAATGAAAGAAAAGCATTGCAAGTTTGAATTTTGTAAAGTTAGTATGTGAGAGGTGGATTTTTTTATTTATTGATCAATAATGACAAACCTCTTGGCATTGATAACTTAGATGGAAAGCTACTGAGGATGGTAGCTGACTCTATAGCCACTCCTATCTGTCATGTCTTTAATCTGAGCCTAGAGGAAAGTCTTTGTCCTCAGACCTGAAGGGAAACTAAAGTAATACCGATACCTAAGAGTGGTAAAGCGGCCTTTACTACTTCTAATAGCAGACCTATAAGACTGCTGCCAGCTCTTAGAACATTTTTGGATAAATGGTGTTAGACCAAATGCTATTTCTCAATAAACAAATTAACAACAGACTTTCAGCATGCTTATAGAGAAGGACACTCAACATGTACTGCACTGACACAAATTACTGATGATTGGGTGAAAGAAATTGATAATAAGAAGATTGTGGGAGCTGTACTGTTAGATTTCAGTGCAGCCTTTGATATTATTGACCATAACCTGTTGTTGGAAAAACGTATGTGTTATGGCTTTTCAACATCTGCCATATTGTGGATTCAGCGCTATCTATCTAATAGAACTCAAAGGGTTTTCTTCAATGGAAGCTTCTCTAATGTCAAACATGTTAAGTGTGGTGTATCGCAGGGCAGCTCCCTAGGCCTTCTACTCTTTTTAACCAATGACCTACAAATTAAACAAAGCGTGTATGTCCATGTATGCTGATGATTCAACCGTATATGCATCAGCAACCACAGCTAATGAAGTAACTGAAACCCTTAACAAAGAGTTGCAGTCTTTTGTCTGGAATGGGTGGCCAGTAATAATCGGGTCCTGAACATCTCTAAAACTAAGAGCATTGTATTTGGTACAAATCATTCCCTAAGTTCTAGACCTCAGCTGAATCTGGTAATGAATGGTGTGACTGTTGTACAAGTTGAGGAGACTAAATTACTTGGTGTTACCTTGGATTGTAAACTGTCATGGTCAAAACATATAGATTCAATAGTTGTAAAGATCGGGAGAGGTCTGTCCGTAATAATGAGATGCTCTGCTTTTTTGACACCACACTCCAAAAAGCAAGTTCTGCAGGCTCTAGTTTTGTCTAATCTTGATTATTGTCCAGTTGTGTGGTCTAATGAAGACCTAGTTAAGGTGCAGCTGGCCCAGGACAGAGGGGAATGTCTTGCTCTTCATTGTAATCAGCAGGCTGATATAAATACTATGCATGTCAGTCTCTCTTGGCTAAGAGTTGAGGAGAGACTGACTGCATATTTTCTTCTTTTATAAGAAACATTAATGTGTTGAAAATCACAAAGGGATTACAAAGGGAAAACCAGCCACGTCGCAGACACCGACGTCTTGCTCCCAGACAAGCTAAACACCTTCTTTGCCCGCTTTGAGGATAACACAGTGCCACCGATGCGGGCCACTCCCAAGGACTGTGGGCTCTCCTTCTCCGTGGCTGACGTGAGTAAGACATTTAAGAGGGTTAACCCTTGCAAGAATGCCTGATCAAATGGCATCCCTAGCCGCATCCTCAGAGCATGCGTAGACTAGCTGGCTGGAGTGTTTATGGGCATATTCAATCTCTCCCTATCCCAGTCTGCTGTCCCCACTTGCATCGAAGATGTCCACCATTGTTCCTGTACTCAAGAAAGAAAAGGTAACCAAACTAAATGGCAATTTCCCCGTAGCACTCACTTCTGTGATCATGATGTGCTTTGAGAGGCTTAAGGATCATATCACCTCTATCACACCTGACACCCATTACCCACTTCAATTTTCTTACCGCCCCAATAGATCAACAGACGATGCAATTGTCATTACACTGCACACTGCCCTATCCCTTCTTGACAAGAGGAATACCTACGTCAGAATGCTCTTCATTGACTATAGTTCAGCCTTCAACACCCTAGTACCATCCAAGCTCATCATTAAGCTCGGGGCCCTGGGTCTGAACCCCACCCTGTTTAACTGAGTCCTGGACTTCCTGACGGGCCGCCCCCAGGTGGTGAAGGTAGGAAACATCACCTCCACTTCGCTGATACTCAACACAGGGGCCCCACAAGGGAGCGTACTCAGCCCCCTCCTATACTCCCTGTTCACCCATGACTGCGTGGCCACTCACGACTCCAACTCAATCATCAAGTTTGCAGACGACACAACAGTAGTAGGCCTGATTACCAACAATGATGAGACAGCCCACAGGGAGGAGGTGAGGGCCCTGGCAGAGTGGGACCAGGAAAATAACCTCTCTCTCAACGTCAACAAAATTAAGGAGCTGATCGTGGACTTCAGGAAACAGCAGAGGGAGCACGCTCCTATCCACATTGACAGGACCGCAGTGGAGAAGGTGGAAAGCTTTAGGTACTAAATTGTTACCCAGAAATTATTTTATATTGAGATAAAAACGGCTGCATGGGACCTTTAAAAATAACCTTTAAAAAGTAAACCCCGGAACACATAAATCAACTACCCCTCTACATAGACACACACCCCGAACCACATAAACCAAATACCCCCTGCCACGTCCTGACCAAACTACAATAACAAATAACCCCTATACTGGTCAGGACGTGACATATACACCACGTATTGTATCATCTGTGTCTGTGGGACTGAGTTGGACCTCTGGGGCTTGGCGCTAACAATTGATATATGATGGCTTGGTGATAGAACCTACAGCCTGCATTCCATTGAATGATTAGTATCTGTGTGTTAAGGATTGCAAAACTGAGAAGCTAAACCTGTATAACAAGCAGTAAATGAGCTAGTGACAGAAACCTGCCGCAATGTAAATCTTGCTGTCTGTTGCTTGATAGCACAATGTATAATTCTATACATCTGTGGTTTGTCATGAACATTCAGGAGGATGTACTTTTCTATAAAGAGCTGTAACCTAACCCTGCTTATTTGGGCTCTCAGCGATCACTTAAGGGTGGTCATTGACCAGCTTCATTATTGCAATTCTTAATTGATAATAACATTTGATTGTTTTGATGAAATCTAAAACTCTCACCTTTGAATCAGAAATATTCCACGACAATACACGCACACATACACAAACGCACACATTCACTGGAGATGAAGGAGTCACAAAGTGGCTATAAACATGTAGCGGTATTTCATATTTGGTTCCAAATACAATAAGATTGAATAGATTTACTTACAGTAAAATACAGTATTTATTATGTTACTACACTATACAGTTTACAGCAAAAGTGGGTGACAAGTATCCAATGCCAATTTCTTTAATCAAGAGTCAAAATGCACATAATATAATATATAATAATAAAAATATAATATATTCCATTTATCAGACGTGTTTATCCAAAGCGACTTACAGTCATGTGTGCATACATTTGATGTATGTGTGGTCCCGGGAATCGAACCTACTATTGTGGTGTTGCAAGCGCCAACCACATGCCTGATACAGACAAAACAAAAGGCCTGCACACACAGTTTCTGTATTTAAAAGGTCCCCCCGCCAACCACATGCCTGATACAGACAAAACAAAAGGCCTGCACACACAGTTTCTGTATTTAAAAGGTCCCCCCGCCAACCACATGCCTGATACAGACAAAACAAAAGGCCTGCACACACAGTTTCTGTATTTAAAAGGTCCCCCCGCCAACCACATGCCTGATACAGACAAAACAAAAGGCCTGCACACACAGTTTCTGTATTTAAAAGGTCCCCCCGCCAACCACATGCCTGATACAGACAAAACAAAAGGCCTGCACACACAGTTTCTGTATTTAAAAGGTCCCCCCGCCAACCACATGCCTGATACAGACAAAACAAGAGGCCTGCACACACAGTTTCTGTATTTAAAAGGTCCCCCCGCCAACCACATGCCTGATACAGACAAAACAAGAGGCCTGCACACACATGCCTGATACAGACAAAACAAGAGGCCTGCACACACAGTTTCTGTATTTAAAAGGTCCCCCCGCCAACCACATGCCTGATACAGACAAAACAAGAGGCCTGCACACACATGCCTGATACAGACAAAACAAGAGGCCTGCACACACAGTTTCTGTATTTAAAAGGTCCCCCCGCCAACCACATGCCTGATACAGACAAAACAAAAGGCCTGCACACACAGTTTCTGTATTTAAAAGGTCCCCCCGCCAACCACATGCCTGATACAGACAAAACAAAAGGCCTGCACACACATGCCTGATACAGACAAAACAAAAGGCCTGCACACACATGCCTGATACAGACAAAACAAAAGGCCTGCACACACATGCCTGATACAGACAAAACAAAAGGCCTGCACACACATGCCTGATACAGACAAAACAAGAGGCCTGCACACACATGCCTGATACAGACAAAACAAAAGGCCTGCACACACATGCCTGATACAGACAAAACAAAAGGCCTGCACACACATGCCTGATACAGACAAAACAAAAGGCCTGCACACACATGCCTGATACAGACAAAACAAAAGGCCTGCACACACATGCCTGATACAGACAAAACAAAAGGCCTGCACACACATGCCTGATACAGACAAAACAAGAGGCCTGCACACACATGCCTGATACAGACAAAACAAGAGGCCTGCACACACATGCCTGATACAGACAAAACAAGAGGCCTGCACACACAGTTTCTGTATTTAAAAGGTCCCCCTTTACCTCTTTATTTCTACCGGCCTCATTATGATGTTTGAAAAATAAGATAACAACAATGCTGGAGTAGGCAATTTTTTTCTATTTTTTGAAAGTAAAGACCCTACAACTGTAATATTCTCTAATATTCTGTATGGCCATGGATACATAGGCTATTGCAGCTTTTTTTTTAGGAGACAACAAGGAAAGGGAAGTGACAGACTCCAGTGACTCATCCCCAAATGAAAGGTAAGGTTCCTGGAACTGACTGAATGAAAGGATAGGTGCTTCACCGATGTGTTACTGGTATTTGAGAGTGGAATGATAGTCCACATGCCATGCATCAGCCTTTCTGATAAGTTGCTGGTAAAACGTGCCAGTCCAAGTGTCATGCCATGCTCTGCTTCCTCCTAAGCTGTTGTCTATTGTTGAGCAGAGATGCTGATGCTTGCATAGATAACCTGTCTGGTTGGAACTGGGCACATACATTATTCAATGTATTATATATTCACATTCAATGTATAACAAGTTTATACATTATTTACTTAACTACATAGACCAGGAATAGCTTTAGTCTATTTAAAAAAATATATGTATATATATTTATATTATCACATTCATATAAATGAATACCATATTGCTTGCTGATACACATTATGATGCTGTATTATTATTTAGTTATATGATATGATGATAAGTTACGGTATGTTATCAAACTCATATGATATGATATGATGATAAGTTACGGTATGTTATCAAACTCATATGATATGATGATAAGTTACGGTATGTTATCAAACTCATATGATATGATATGATGATAAGTTACGGTATGTTATCAAACTCATATGATATGATGATAAGTTGCGGTATGTTATCAAACTCATATGATATGATGGTAAGTTACGGTATGTTATCAAACTCATATGATATGATGATAAGTTACGGTATGTTATCAAACTCATATGATATGATATTATGATAAGTTACAGGATGTCATTCAACTCATATGATATTGAAAGACTGGGTAAGAGGTATGATACTTCCTCTAGTTCTTATGATATTGTAGCCTACAACTACTATTCAATTCGCAATGTAATGTAACCTTTCAAATGCAACGAATGGCCCTGAGGCCAGGTTGCATAGAGAGGAGCTCACTACAACTGCATCACATCTAAATGCATAATCTGTAGTAGGCGGGCAAAAATCGGCGCACAAATGGCGATAGGCTTTAGGTCGCCAGTACTGTTGTGCGCTGGATCGGCATGTTTACATTAGGCTTCTAAATGAAATGCCTAAAATAAAACTGTGTATAATAGCATCAATATCACTACTATTTAACCTCTATGAGGTGTGTGCATCAGGCATTAGGCCTACTCATGGAGAAGGCTGGTACTAGTAGATTATTAACCTCTATGAGGTGTGTGCATCAGGCATTAGGCCTACTCATGGAGAAGGCTGGTACTAGTAGATTATTAACCTCTATGAGGTGTGTGCATCAGGCATTAGGCCTACTCATGGAGAAGGCTGGTACTAGTAGATTATTAACCTCTATGAGGTGTGTGCATCAGGCATTAGGCCTACTCATGGAGAAGGCTGGTACTAGTAGATTATTAACTCTGACGAGCCGTTGAGTCATTTAAAACAAATTTGCATTGGACAATAACAACACTGTGTGTGTGTGTGTGTGTGTGTGTGTGTGTGTGTGTGTGTGTGTGTGTGTGTGTGTGTGTGTGTGTGTGTGTGTGTGTGTGTGTGTGTGTGTGTGTGTGTGTGTGTGTGTGTGTGTGTGTGTAATTGCATGCACACACACAGGTAATATCAGCCAAAAACAGGTTCGATAACAACTACATGTGGTTCATCATCCCATCCTATTCACAGCAACAGGTTCTCGACACTATCCATGTTGCTACTGTGCTTCTTCAGTGCCACAAACACCTAGCAGGTATTAACTAACATTCTCTGAAGTTATCTTGCCAGCTAGGTGTAAGGTAGAATTAATTCACATTTTGCAAGTTCGTAGTAGGCTACTTGGTATGCCTACAATCAATGGATAAGTAAATGTAAGCCTGGTGCCTACCCATGACCAAACCACAGCCCACAGACAGGTAAAAAGCACCACGGTGACGATGTAGTTTCATAAGTGCCAACCGACTCCGCCTCTTCTCCTAAAGTATAAATTGTACTAAACTAGTCGAGCAGATAGAGATCAAAGCAAGAGGCTTGAGAGAAAGATTAGATTATCAACTCAAAATTAGATTAGAATAAACTCAGACATGGGAGACCAGATACGCTATGCCACTAGTGCCCAGATTATTGGAGTGATATATAGAGAGGCATTTCAAGTCAAGGTAAACCACTATAGAAATTAATAAGCATAAGGCGTGTGTGTGTGTGTGTGTGTGTGTGTGTGTGTGTGTGTGTGTATTCCATTTTTGTTTATATAAATTGATCAATTTAAAAAAAGTTCTTATATTTGTATCTGTTACATTTTTACATAGTATTCTAAAGTAATATAATTTCACTTTTTCTACAGATGTTTATGATCTCCATACTGTGGTCTGATGAGAGTGAAGTAATTGTCTACAGATCGTTCCTAGATTTGAAGGAGTTTCATGTAAGTTTTAAATTGAACCTGTACATCAATAAAGGAGCGTCAGGTAGCCTAGCGGTTAAGGGCATTGGGCCAGTAGGTAAAAAATATGTCGACATGCCCTTGAGCAGGCACTCAACCCTAATGGTTCCTGTAAGTTGCTCTGGATAAGTGTCTGCTAAATGATAAACAAATGTAACAATTGAAAGTGATTGATACATCTTTATCAGAGGATATGTGATATCCCTCCTCTTATTTCAACAGAGACAACTGAAGAAGAGGTTTTTCCTTGGGAATCCTTTCCGCAAGAGAGACAGAGTGATTCCCAAATTCAGAGGTAAGTCAACAACCTCAGTCTCATCTTTGCCTCACAATCTACCCCCAAACTATTTAAACTCTGCTTCGTCACTTTGCTATCTCACTTCCTCATCACATTCATGTTGTTCTTCTTCCTACCTCAATGAAAGAGTGAAACCTCAACAATTAAAAAAGAGGGAATACATTTTTCAGACCTTACTAATTGTTGTCTTCTCTCAGCCACAGCTATGAGGAGAAAGATCCAGGAGAAGGGTCCTAGTTGGTTGATGCGTCGGATGAACTTACTGGAGAACTACTGCAGCGACCTGCTCAGGTGTGACCCCTCCGTGACCCGTAGTTCAGAGGTCACTCAGTTCTTCATGCCCAAAGATCACGACCTGCAGGCAGACTTCACCAAGAACAGGTAAACACATACAAACATTCCTTGTTTCAGCTTCTTTTTAAAAAATATATATTTTTCATTGTTTCAGCCTTCTTATTTCACTACACTAATAATTAAATCGTAGATTAACGTACCGGATGACAGCATCTACTTACTAAATGGCAACAATGTTTTATGAGCCTAGCACTCTGATCTTCTCATAAAAACTTAAAGAAAACCTCCAGCAGGTATGTTACCGTCAGCATTTGTCTCCTCTCTACAGCGTCATAACGCTGCCATCGAAGGAGGGGGTGGGGAACATGAGCGGGCAGCGTCTGAGCGTGGGCAATAGGACACACGCCTTTGTTAGCCAGTCTTACCGCTGTGTGGGGCCCTACAACACCAAGGACACTAAGAACAGGCCCTTTAAAGTGGCCTTGGATGAGAGGCTGGACGTGCTCATCAAAGACCCGGCAGGTTAGAGTCCTCTTTAATATAGTTTACTTTTATTTACCTGCATTTTAATGTAGGTTAGCCCACATTTAATTTCTCCTTACACTGTTAACCTGGGATATGCTCCACTTTCAAGCTTTGTGTGGAGAAGCATGGAAAGTAAGACTAGTCTAATTAAGACTTCCTCTGTCTCGGTCTGTGTGTGTTCATTCAGGCTGGTGGCTGGTAGAGAACGAGGATAAACAGTTAGCCTGGTTCCCTGCTCCCTACCTGGAGATTTGTGAGGCAGAGGAGGATGAAGATGAAATGGATGGAATTCCCTTGGGGGGTGAGATACTTCTTACTGTATATTAATGCATATCCTTTCCACAGTCCAAACTTGATCACAGTAGATGTTGTGAGTTTGTTTAATATACTAGGCCTACTTTGGATTGCAGTTGGTGAATGGTGAAACCATAGTCGTTCGAACATTCCACAGCCAGCCAAACACCAGGGGGTAGTCCTGAGCGAGATAAATCACCCTCATCATAACAACAGCAGAGAATTACAGACAGAGATTGTATTACAGATTACAATATTGCATTACAAGATGTTGTGTCATGGTTTTGAGATTTGTCAAGATCCACTATCTACAGTGCCATCAGAATATATTCACACCCTTGACTTATTTCACATTTTGTTCTGTTTGGGGCGGTAGCGATCCTAGTGCTTAGAGTGTTGGGCCAGTAACAGAAAGGTTGCTGGATCAAATCCCTGAGCTGACAAGGTGAAAGTCTGTCCTTCTGCCCCTGAACAAGGCAGTTAACCCACTGTAGGCTGTCATTGTAAATAAGAATTTGTTCTTAACTGACCTGCCTAGTTAAATAAAAAAATACAACGTGGATTAAATATATTTTTCTCACCCATTTACACATAGTACCCCATACTGACAAAGTGAAAACATATACAGTACCAGTCAAAAGTTTGGAGACACCTACTCATTCAAGGGTTTTTCTTTATTTGTACTATTTTCTACATTGTAGAATAATAGCGAAGACATCAAAACTATGAAATAACACAATCATGTAGTAACCAAAAAAGGTTTAAACAAATCCAAATATATTTTACATTTGAGATTCTTCAAAGAAAACACCATTTGATTTGATGACAGCTTTGCACACTTTTGGCATTCTCTCAACCAGCTTCATGAGGTAGTCACCTGGAATGCATTTCAATTGACAGGTGTGCCTTGTTAAAAGTTAATTTGTGGCATTTCTTTCCTCCTTAATGCATTTGAGCCAATCAGTTGTGTTGTGACAAGGTAGGGGTGGTGTACAGAAGACAGCCCTATTTGGTAAAAGTCCAAGTCCATATTATGGCAAGGAGTATGAGCGTAGGCGGTTTCCGCCTTCTGATAGTGTCTGAAGGGCACAATACTCAAAACAGGTGTTAACACACACACAGAGGTCTCCTAAGAGGAGACCTTACAGTTTATCATAACACAATTTATTAACCCTTTAAAAGGTATGAGGCCTTGGTTTAACCCCTTCAACACCAATAGGAAGAAGAGACTTGCTTGTGCCAAGAAACATGAGCAATGGACATTAGACTGGTGGAAATCTGTCCTTAGGTCTGATGAGTCAAAATATGAGATATTTGGTTCCAACTGCCGTGTCTTTTGAGACACAGAGTAGGTGAACGGATGATCTTCGCATGTGTAGTTCCTACCGCGAAGCATGGAGGAGGAGGTGTGATGGTGTGGGGGTGCTTTGCTGGTGACACTGTCAGTGATTTATTTAGAATTCAAGGCACACTTAACGAGCATTGCTACCACAGCATTCTGCAGCGATACGCCATCCCATCTGGTTTGCTCTTAGTGGGACTATCATTTGTTTTTCAACAGGACAATGACCCAACACACCTCTAGGCTTCCACAATCACCTGACCTTAACTCAATTGAGATGGTTTGGGATGAGTTGGACTGCAGAGAAAAGGAAAAGCAGCCAACAAGTGCTCAGCATATGTGGGAACTCCTTCAAGACTGTTGAAAAGCATTCCAGGTGAAGCTGGTTGAGAGAATGCCAAGAATGTGCAAAGCTGTCATCAAGACAAAGGGTGGCTACTTTGAAGAATCTAAAATATAAACACTTTTTGGTTACTACATGATTCCATATCTGTCATTTCATAGTTTTGATGTCTTCACTATTATTCTACAATGTACAAAATAGTAAAAAATTAAGAAAAACCCTTGAATGAGAAGGTGTGTCCAAACTTTTGACTGGCACTGTATATATATGTTTTTCTTGCACATTCATTGATATATAGAAATATCTAATTTACATAAGTATTCACACCCCTGAGACAGTACTTTGTAGAAGCACCTTTGGTGGCGATTACAGCTGCGAGTCTTTCTTGGTAAGTCTCTAAGAGCTTTCCACTTTTATTCTGAAAAACATATGTGGAAAAAGTAAAGGGTTGTGAATCCTTCTAAAGGCACTGTATAAATTCCCAGAAGGACTACTGCTGATGGTGTTGTAGAAAGGAATCTCTGTTGTTTAACAAGCTTCCTGGTTTGTCCCTCAGGAACTCTCTACTGTGCTATGAGGAGTTACTCCACTAACAATAATGACGAGGTGCCTGTTCCTATTGGCTCTGTGGTAGAGGTGCTAAGGAAATCAGATGACGGATGGTGGCTCATCAGGTATGTCAACATGTAACCTGACTATCAGTCTGCCTGTCTGCCTCTCAGAATACTACACAGACAAAGCAACCAAACTGCATTTACTTGTCTGGTCTGTGACAAGACAACGCAACCAATGTACAAACTCTCATTGTCTTGGCTACAATAGTGTGACAGCAAGAATGTGGGGGGAACTTTTGAATGCATTGTCACTCCAAATGTGATTATAGTTTATGTGAACAGGGAGCACCTACTTGGCTGGCCACCAAAAGTTAATACCTGAAATAAAATGTCATAGTGACATCCCGTGGTTTTCTTACAGTGTTATTTGGTAACGAACAACAGTGAAGAGAGTAGGGATGACCAATCACCTGTTAGTGGTTCCTTTTGACAAATGATGATTGATGGTGACGAACGGCACCACTTCAATATTCTGTTAAGCAAAGACATGAAAGTCATGACCTGAAGATGTCCTGTAAAAAAATGAACAATCTGAACTCTGAGTGATGCAGCTCTTTTCTCTCCAGGTATAATGGCAGGATGGGCTATGTTCCCTCCATGTACCTGCAGCCCTACAACAACCCACGTGCTGGCTTCCACACCCTGCAGAGGAAGCTGCACAGCTCCTCTCTCAATCTGGCAACCCACATGAACAGCTCTACTCTCAACCTGGCATCAAGTGGTGGAAGCCAATCTAGCAACTGCTACCCAGCCACCCTGTATGAGGAGGCAGAGCTTAAGGAGCATACTACCCAGCCCAGGGGTGATCTGTACCGGGCTCCCCATCTCCAAAAGACCCGTTCTCTGGAGCTCCTGTCTGAGACCTGTCTCGGCATGGCTGTCCCTCCATCCCAAAGACAGAGAGAAGACCTGGAGTCAAACCCGAATCCGGCAATCCGCAAGAGCACCATCAGCGGGGCAGAGTCCTCCATCTCTGACAGCTCGTCAAGCATTGAGTCTTTGGGCCGGAGTGTCAGGGCGTATTCCTCCAGTGAGGAGGACCCCCTAAGCCCCCCACACAGCCCCAAGTCCTCACCCGAGCCAGGGGAGAGGAATAGTGGCCGCAGCCGACCAGATGAGAGCCTCTACTCCATCTCCAGGCCTGAGGCTGGGTCCTGTAAGATGCCCACCGCTGCCCCCAGGGTGCCCACACGACCCAGAACACATGAGATCCTGACTCGGTGTACCACCATGACCCGCAAGGCTGCCCTGGCCTCCAGGGGGGAGTTCTCCCTGCAGGACCCCATCCAGACCCACTAGAAAGGTTGGCAGCAGTGGTAGGGGAAGTGGGAGATAGGGTCATGGGGAGCCGTGGGGAGTGGGGGTTTTGGGGTTAGGTTTAAACTCGTCTCTCGCGGCCGACTTTACATCATGTAGCGCAATACTTTGAGTATGGCTCATGAGACTATGGTTAAATTAGCATAAGAATGCCTATGCTGTATGTTACACTAACCATGACTCCATCCAACCCTTTTTATGCGAGTAATGTACCTGTCAAATAAAAAACTCTCGACAGGCCTTTTATCCATAATCAGAGTTAAGATGGGAAGGAAACATATTGTACTTCTGTTTTTTATTCAGTAAATTAAAAGTTACGTGACAAAGTACTTTTTCAAATGTGTACAGTCTCATATGCTTTAGATCTACCCCTTTGGAGTTGACCAATGACTGGTTTGTTTGTTGTTGACCAATGACTGGTTTGTTTGTTGTTGACCAATGACTGGTTTGTTTGTTGTAGCCTAAATACCTCTTTGGAGTTGACCAATGAGTGGTTTGTTTGTTGTTGACCAATGACTGGTTTGTTTGTTGTAGCCTACATTTCATTCTTCTATTGGTGTCTGAAGTCACTGTTATTCCATACTGGAATTTTACTGTAACTATTTACCATTACTGTCTGTATGCCTTATATGCATGTCTAACTAATATAGTGTGCATTAAACAATATCCTATACACTGAATTCAATGTATTCATCTTCTCTCTTTCCAAGTCGTATTTTCTACTGTGGTCACATGTTTCTTTCCGTTTATATTGTCAGCTCAGAATCCACTACATCGCAAGCAAACTGAACATCTTATTAAAAACATCCCTCCAACACACACACACAAGCCACCAGTTGCCTGCGAAAACATCAGGTGAACAGATACCCGTGGTATTTAAGAAAACACTAGAAGTGATTGAGGAGCTGAGATTATGATTCAAATGGTTCATTACACTGTTTTTCTTGTTACTTTTATCTTTCTAAATGAGTTCAATTCCATTCATTTCAAAGGCGAGGTGACTTAAACTGCAAAATGAATGAAGTGAAGAAAAAGCATTGTGTAAAAACATTTGTGGGGATTGCCTTGACACTATTAGACGTTGGAGTCTGAGATTGTCGATTTACTTCTGATTGAGGTGAGAATAACAGCATGTTATGTAACTCGGTTTCTTCTGTTCTCTAACAGTCAGTTAGAAAGACTGATGAACAAACGTTGTAAAATAAAGCTCTTGTCAGTCTGTCTTCGCCTTGCCATTGACACTGTTAGATAATAAATTAGTTTCTCAAATTGTTGCTGTTGGCAGCAATCTCTCTCTGTGTATGTCGAGAAAAGGCCTTTGTTAACGTGACTTATGCTACAGACAAAGGGATTCACTTGGTATCACATCTTAAAAATAACTTAACCGTATCATATTCAATATCAATCTGTATGGACAATATATGTTTTGCTTTTCATGACAAGAAAAAGAAGACAGCACTTTATGGCCCATTTATTAGTTAAATAAACAAGGTATTCTGATAGTTTCCCTCTGAGAAAAGGAACAGTGGACTCACAGTAGCAATCCATTCCTTATCACAACAAGATGAAACTAGCCTACTGCATCTAGATTAAATCTGTCAATCAAACAATGAAGGAAATATATAAAAGAGAAGAATGTGGAGTTTCCAAATCATTACATGAATTGAGGTTCTCTGATTTCATCTATAACTTCCACTATTACTTCTGGACTTGTGCACGTGACATTAAAACTTGAAACTTGAAACTAAAGCAAACCAACAGTGTACTTTTAGGAGTGGCATTTACAGTCAGGAAGAAAGTGTTAATTGTGTTGACATTATGACTTTTATCCAAACACAAGCAGGAAGGACACTGATTAAACACGTAGACGCTGGGTAGAGTAGCTGAACTGGCGCAGTGCCATTCTTGCTTATTACACACACGTGTTGCTAAAAGAGTGACGGCTTATTGGGAAAATGAGTTAATATTCATGAATGGTCAAAGCAAAGACAAGGGAATGTGCCTAATGGGAATTGCTTAAGGATCAATGATTTACTGGTGGGAATGCTTTTAAGAGAAGGTTAATACTGTAAGAAAGGTAATAAATTCTTTTGTTTACACAAAAAAACATTGGTAGATTATTCAATTGACCTTTAAATCACTGAAAATACCGACATTGCTGATGTAACAAAAATTTTTTCCCATGTCTCCAATTTACAGGATTCCTGTAACATTTTGCCAGTAAGTCAGATCAGTGTAATGTATTCAAAGCATGCCACAAGTTGGCACCAATTCAATTAAAACAAAAGGAGGGAAGCTTCAGAACTGTGACTGACAAACGTATGTTCCATGATTAACGACTCATGGTGTAATTGTAATAACATACAGGACCTCAAGGCGTTTTGTTCACCTGACCTAGAATACCTCACAATCAAATGCCGACCGTGTTATCTCCCAAATTAAATGTATTTGGTTATTGTCACAGCACCGTATGTCACCCCTCAAGCCGATTCCACGACAGCCGTCAAGGAACTTCACTGGACTTTATGCAAACTAGAAACCATATATCCTGAGGCTGCAGTAATTGTAGCTGGGGATTTTTTACAAAGCAAATTTGAGGAAAAGGCTACCAAAATTCTATCAGCATATCGACTGTAGTACTCGCGATGGAAAAACACTCGATCATTGTTATTCCAACTTCCGGGATGCATACAAGGCCCTCCACCGCCCTCCTATTGGCAAATCTGACCACGACTCCATTTTGCTCCTCCCTTCCATACATGAAGGGAACATTTTGGCATTTGCTGTATGGTTGATGAGAAACTCCATATTGCAAATGTACGGCCCCTTACTAGACGGCGGCGGGCCGTGCACCGGGGCCAGATCTTCTGGGAAGTCATCGAATGAAGTCTCTCGGACATTCGGTTTCCGTTTTATAAAATGTTCAAATTTTGGTAATTTTTCCGAAAATACCACCAAAGGGCGAATGTAATCATATTGCAAATGTACAGAACATCACCAATCACGACGTGGCCTTTTCTCCTAAATGGAAAAGACTTTGAAGACGAAACTTGGTGAGCATAGGTTTAGCATAATGGGCAGTTGGCCCCGAAAAAGATGGCGTCGAGGCCTCAACGCTTTTTGAGTTAAGAGTTAATCCCATTTTTCTGGGATTAGAGGTCAAAAACAAAAATAGAGCACTAATTTGACCGCTTCACGTCAAAGTACATGAACCTACGGTGTCAGGAAAAAAGAACCAGCAATTTATCTATCGTAATTTAAGAGAAATTGTACAATGTACAATTGGTGATGTTAAAAAAAAAACTCTTCAAAAAAAGTTACAGATCCAGTTGCAGTGTGTTCAGAGGAATCTGTTAAGGTGGATTTCGGAGCTCTGCGAGATTTCTGTGATTTTCGGTGATTTTCGGAAATAACACACACTCATTCAACCCTCTGTAAATAAGTCAGTTCTTAATGTAAAGACTTAAAACTCAATATTCTATAAGAGCCTAACCCAAGGAGGATATGTGTTCACTTTCAGCTTCCTGTCTCAACCGGAAGTGCCTTAAAATGGTGTCATAGGGGCTGTTTCGAAGGGTTAAAAAGGTCAGATCTTTTCAAAACTGCATATGTGTGATTAGGCAACCCTCATGAACTGTAAATCAGTCATTTCTCCCAACAGATGTCAAAGAAAAGCTCTCACAAACACACATACACACACAGCAAGGATGGAGTGACACAGTGCGGGGCTTAAAGACACACATAGCCTGCAATGGCATTACCATAATCTCTAGGCAGTGCCGAGTTCAACAAGATGCCCCGCCTGACCTTAGCTTGCTCGGTCTGAGCGCAGCGAACGTGAAAAAAGTCGGCCCATAATGCAGCCTGGCCCTAAATTTCAGGTGCTTTTGGGGGAAAGCGGTGGAATCGTTGGGGTTAGAAGCACAATTCGATCTCAGGAACGTTCCTGAGGTCCTCCCGATCTGTGCAAGCTTAACCTTGACAATGTGGCATTAACCCTTAACAGTGAAAAGAAGGTGTTTACATCAAACAGTTTTCAATGACTTCTCTCCCCATAGGAATACATTGCCTATTCCCCTAAATTCAACCTGCTGCCTATGTGGGTTATGAATTCCTTATGAACCTGTCTTCGATGACATACCATCAGGCCACTGTGAGGTCTACCTGTGTTGATTCTAAGCTTCCTGGAGTAACCGGAAGGTGTTTTGATATAACCAACCTGCAGATCTCAAAAATCACTGCATTCAACCCTGTGTAAATCAGTCAGTTCTTAACATAAAGACTTTAAACTCAGGATTCTGTAAAAGCCTACCCCAATGAGGATATGTGTTTACTTTAAGCTACCTGTGCCAACCGGAAGGGCCTTCAATTGGGGTCACAGTGGCTGTTTCGAAGGGTTAAAAAAGTCACATCTTTCCAAAACTTCATATGTGTGACTAGGTAACCCTCATGAACTGTAAATCAGTCATGTATCCTATCAAATTTCCAAGAAAAGCTCATACACACACAGCAAGGATGGAGTGACACAGTGTGGGGCTTAGAGACACACAGAGCCTGCAATAGTTATCTTTGTTCGAACTATCAAAGAATATTCAGACCTAGAGCTCTGAAACTTTAGAAACCTGTTCTAGAGCTCAAGTCAATAGTGCACGATGAGTTATGTGGCACTAGAAGGTTCCCAGACCGAGAAACAGCCTCGTACATTTACAATAACTTAACCTCTTACATCTAGACGTTCCGCTAGCGGAACACCTGCTCCAATATCCAATGATGGGCATGGCGCGAAATACAAAGTCCTCGAAAATCCGAAAACTTCAATTTTTCAAACATATGACTATTTTACACCATTTTAAAGACAAGACTCTCCTTTATCTAACCACACTGTCCGATTTCAAAAAGGCTTGTCAGCAGAGTACCCAGCCAGAAATAATCAGACACCCATTTTTCAAGTTAGCATATAATGTCACAAAAAACAAAACCACAGCTAAATGCAGCACTAACCTTTGATGATCTTCATCAGATGACACTCCTAGGACATTATGTTATACAATACATGCATGTTTTGTTCAATCAAGTTCATATTTATATCAAAAAACAGCTTTTTACATTAGCATGTGACGTTCAGAACTAGCATACCCCCCGCAAACTTCCGGTGAATTTACTAAATTACTCACGATAAACGTTCACAAAAAACATAGCGATTATTTTAAGAATTATAGATACAGGACTCCTTTATGCAATCGCGGTGTCAGATTTTAAAATAGCTTTTCGGTGAAAGACATTTTGCAATATTCTGAGTAGATAGCTCGCCATCACGGGCTAGCTATTTTGACACCCTCCAAATTTGGTCCTCACCAAACTCAGATTTACTATAAGAAAAATTGGATAACCTTTGCTGTAATTCTTCAGAATGCACTCCCAGGACTTCTACTTCAATAACAAATGTTGGTTTGGTTCCAAATAATCCATAGTTATATCTAAATAGCGGCGTTTTGTTCCTGCGTTCAAGACACTATCCGAAGGGTAACGAAGGGTGACGCGCCCGGCGCGTTTCGTGACAAAAAAATTCAAAATATTCCATTACCGTACTTCGAAGCATGTCAAACGCTGTTTAAAATCAATTTTTATGCGATTTTTCTCGTAAAAAAAGCGATAATATTCCGACCGGGAGTCGTTGTTTTTGTTCAAAGACTGAAAATGAAAACATGGAGTTGGCTCGTGCACGGGCGCCCCAGTCTCATTGTTCTCAGATCGACCACTATCCAAATGCGCTACTGTTTTTCAGCCATGGCCTGCAAAGTCATCATTCAACGTTCTGCTGCCTTCTGAGAGCCTATGGGAGCGTTAGAAAATGTCACGTTACAGCAGAGACCCCCTGTTTTGGATAGAGATGATCAAGAAGGCCAAGAAATGGTCAGAGAGGGCGCTTCCTGTTTGGAATCTTCTCAGGTTTTGGCCTGCCAAATTAGTTCTGTTATACTCACAGACATCATTTAAACAGTTTTAGAAACTTTGGAGTGTTTTCTATCCAAAGCTAATAATTATATGCATATTCTAGTTTCTGGGCAGGAGTAATAATCAGATTAAATCAGGTACGTTTTTTATCCGGCCGTGAAAATACTGCCCCCTATCCATTAAAAGTTAAATTCATTTTGACCGTTACGAAAATGACGACATTTAGAAAAGTCCCAGAGTCGCAAGACTAGGTGCATTGAAACTGCCTCGGCCCATAGAGACGGACCCCAATGTTTCTGTCCAATAGCTCATTCAAGGACCCCGTAGCAATGCCCAGAAAATTTTGATTTTCAGCACCAATTAAGGTTGCTGCTCAGGCTCCAAATAACCTATCAAGCCTAAACTTGGGAGTCGGGGTCGCCTCGGCTAGGCCTACACATAATGTCAGAACTGGACCCGCAGCTAGAACGTAACTACGTGTTTTAAGTTTTTATTATGCTTTAAACAGAAGGTGCTGTGAATTATGGGCCTGCTCTGAAATATGTGATAGTTGGCTTATAATTGAGTTGGAAAAAGTGGGTCTGGTGTCAGTTTGTATCAGTTTGGTGTCAGAATGATATCTAATTGACTGATGGACGGTGACTTTCTGGCAGACTTTTGTCCATTTGCAATATGATTCAACAGTGAAAGACCATCACCAAAATGACATTCTGAAATCAACACCAACGAGTGATGGAGAGGAACCAGAATCACTGCCTGGCCATCCTGAGTTCATCGAGCCAGTCAATATTACATTCCTGCATTCTTTTGAGCATGTCAAATTCGTGATGGTAAATGCCCAATGAAACATATTGCAAATGGACAGCCGTGCGCCTGGTGATTGGAACGGGTTACCAGGATAACATTTTTATAATGGTTTTAGCTTCTTATGGCTGGATGGCAGTATTGAGTAGCTTGGATGAATAAGGTGCCCAGAGTAAACTGCCTGCTACTCAGGCCCAGAAGCTAAGATATGCATATTATTAGGATATCTGGATAGAAAACACTCTGACGTTTCTAAAACAATTTGAATGATGTCTGTGAGTATAACAGAACTCATATGGCAGGCAAAAACCTGAGAAAAAATCCAACCAGGAAGTGGGAAATCTGAGGTTTGTAGTTTTTCAAGTCTTGGCCTATCCAATATACAGTTTCTGTGGGGTCATATTGCACTTCCTAAGGCTTCCACTAGATGCCAACAGTCTTTAGAACCTTGTTTGAGGCTTCTACTGTGAAGTGGGGGAGAATAACATTTACATTTAAGTAATTTAGCAGACGCTCTTATCCAGAGCGACTTACAGTAGTGAATACATACATTTCATTTCATGCATTTAAAAAAAAAAAATTGTACTGGCCCGCCGTGGGAATCGAACCCACAACCCTGGCGTTGCACACACCATGCTGGCGTTGCACACACCATGCTGGCGTTGCACACACCATGCTCTACCAACTGAGCCACAGGGAAGACTTTAAGAGCTGATTGAGTGAGAGGACTGCCAGATGGGCATGAGCTTCAGCCATGAGTGTGCCCGTGAGAGGTAGCTGAGTTCCATTGCATTTCTAAAGACAAAGGAATTCTCCGGTTGAAATCTTATTGAAGATTTATGATAAAAACATCCTAAAGATTGATTCTATACATCGCTTGTGTCATATTCGTGAATGTAGGTGGCAGGGAAGTCAGGCGCAGGAGAAACCAATTTGGTTAAATATGGAGCATTTAATAAAAAACAAACTCCATAACCAAAGTACAAAATAAACTGGGTAAAAAATACCCGTCGCACACCAAAACACAAATCCACGTAACATAACATACAAACAATCACCGACAAGGACATGAGGGGAAACATAGGGTTAAATACACAAGTAATTAATGGGATTGGAAACAGGTGTGATGGAAGACAAGACAAAAAATGGATAATGAAAAACTGATCAGTGATGGCTAGAAGACCGGTGACGTCGACCGCTGAGCACCACCCGAGCAAGGAGGGGCATCGACTTCGGTAGAAGTCGTGACAGTTTGACATGTTTCTACGAACTGTAATGGAATTTTTTGAGTATTCGTCTGGCCTGCGCGTCGTGAATTTGGATTTGTGAACTGAAGGTGCGAACAAAAAGGAGGTATTTGGACATAAAGGATGGACTTTATCGAACAAAACAAACATTTATTGTGGAACTGGGATTTCTGGGAGTGCATTCTGATGAAGATCATCAAAGGTAAGTGAATATTTATAATGCTATTTCTGACTTCTGTTGACTCCAACATGGCGGATATATGTATAGCTTGTTTTTATGTCTGAGCACCGTACTCAGATTATTGCATGGTGTGCTTTTTCGGTAAAGCTTTTTTGAAATCTGACACAGCGGTTGCATTAAGGAGAAGTTTATCTAAAGTTCCATGCATAACACTTGTATTTTCATCAACATTTATGATGAGTATTTCTGTAAATTGTTGTGGCTCTCTGCAAAATCACCGGCTGTTTTGGAAGCAAAACATTACTGAACATAACACGCCAATGTAAAATGAGATTTTTGGATATAAATATGAACTTTATCGAACAAAACATACATGTATTGTGTAACATGAAGTCCTATGAGTGTCATCTGATGAAGATCATCAAAGGTTAGTGATTCATTTTATCTCTATTTCTGCTTTTTGTGACTCCTCTCTTTTGCTGCAAAAATGGCTGTGTTTTTCTGTGACTAAGCGCTGACCTAACATAATTGTTTGATGTGCTTTCACTGTAAAGCCTTTTTGAAATCGGACACTGTGGTGGGATTAACAACAAGTTTATCTTTAAAATGGTGTAAAATACTTGTATGTTTGAGGAATTTTAATTATGAGATTTCTGTTGTTTGAATTTGGCGCCCTGCGCTTTCACTGGCTGTTGTCATATCAATCCAGTTAATGGGATTCCAGCCATAAGAAGTTAAATGCCTTTAGGGGGGTGCAAGGGGTCCACGGTTGGGTAGGGAGCACCCCCCCCCCATCCGTGCCCATCCAATAGGGGGCGCCCCTAGTCATTTTGGACATTTTTCAAAAAATCGTTAAAAAACGACAGAGTCCCACTTCTCTCATGTCACCATCGAGCGATGGAGAGGAACCACTAGCACTGCCCGGCCATCTCGAGTTCATCGGGCCTGTCAATTATGCATTTCTGTAGTATTTTTGAGCATGTCAAATCCGTGATGGTAAATGCCCATTGAAACATATTGCAAATGGACAGTACATTTGCAATATGATTCAACAGTGAAAAACATCACCAAATGGACATGATGAAATCAACACAACGAGCAATGGAGAGGAACCACTATCACTGCTCGGCCATCCCGAGTTCATCGGGCCAGTCAATTTCGCATTTCTGCAGTATTTTTGAGCATGTCAAATTCATGATGGTAAATGCCCATTGAAACATATTGCAAATGGACAGCTGTGCACCTGGTGATTGGAATGGGTTATCAGAAGCACATTTTAAAATGTTTTTTAATGCCTTTAGGGGGGAGCAAGGGGTCTACGGTTGGGTAGGGAGCACCCCCCACCCATGCCCATCCAATAGGGGGCACCCCTGGTCATTTTGGACGTTTTTCAAAAAATCGTTAAAAAACAGAGTCCCACTTCTCCCTCATCATACATGACAAATAGACCATCGAGGTTGATTCATAGCTTTATTTATTTATTTTATTTTACCAGGTAAGTTGACAGAGAACACATTCTCATTTACAGCAACAACCTGGGGAATAGTTTCAGGGGATAGGAGGGGGATGAATGAGCCAATTGTAAGCTGGGGATGATTAGGTTGCCATGATGGTATGAGGGCCAGATTGGGAATTTAGCCAGGACACCAGGGTTAACACCCCTACTCTTACAATAAGTGCAATGGGATCTTTAATGACCTCAGAGAGTCAGGACACCTGTTTAACATCCCATCCAATTGACAGCACCCTACACAGGGCAGTGTCCCCAATCACAGCCCTGGGGCATTGGTATATTTTTTTTAGACCAGAGGAAAGAGTGCCTCCTACTGGCCATCCAACACCACTTCCAGCAGCATCTGGTTTCCCATCCAGGGACTGACCAGGACCAACCCTGCTTTGCTTCAGAAGCAAGCCAGCAGTGGGATGCAGGGTGGTATGCTGCTGGTCATAGGGCTAACATAGGGCTATATATCATTTGGGCCGTATAAATGCCATTGGTTCACTGACTTTTGGGTTTGGAAACCGACTTCCCATGATCGTACATGGCAAATGGACAAAACATCCTGATTTGGCACATTCAATACTTTCATATTGCATTTGGACATTTCTTATGGCATTTGGCAAAAAAAAGTGACTTTAGACTTTGACTTTTGACTTATAATATATAACAATAAAATATGACAAAAGTATGTTCATACGGTTCTTATACATGTGTAATTGACAAAAAAATCGAAAGAATTTTGAAAAACGGTCCAGAAAGCACTTTTTAAAGGGGGTGATAAGTTTTTGAATTTTTTTTCGCATTTTCAAAATTTTACTCTTGGGTCTTGACTTGTGTTACATTTGCAATAAGAACATTTACGGTGGAGCGCGCTCGCCATCTATTGGATTTTTGCTGTGTGACACTTGGCATTTGCCATATGACATTTGCAATATGTTTTGAATGAAACGGCATCTAAATGAGTGGTATTGTACATCGTGTATATGTTTCGTACGGTACCAATAAGATCCCATTCATTTTTGTCCATTTCAGGGGGGTCTTCCCTTACTATAAGCAGAAACTCAAAGAAGAAGTACCCGTGCTAAGGACTATTCAACGCTGGTCTGACCAATCGGAATCCACACTTCAAGATTGATTTGATCACGTGGACTGGGATATGTAGCTTCCGAGAATAATATTGGCGTGTGCACTGAGACGGTTACTGATTTCATCAAGAAGGGAGATGTTGTACCCACTGTGACTATTAAAACCTACCCTAACCAGAAACTGTAAATAGATGATACATTTGCACAAAACTGAAGGGCGAACCACCGCATTTAACCATGGCAAGGTGACTGGGAATATGGAAGAATACAAACAGAATAGTCATTCCCTCCAAAAGGCAATCAAACAAGCAAAACGTCCGCATAGAGACAAGTGGAATCGCAATTCAACGGCTCAGACACGAGACGTATGTGGCAGGGTCTAAAAAGAATCACGGACTAAGAAAGGAAAACCAGGCAAACCGGACACCGACGTCTTGCTTCCGGACAAGCTAACCAAGTTCTTTGCACGCTTTGAAGATAACCCAGTGCTACCAATGTGGCCAGCTACCAAGGACTGTGGGCTCTCCTTCTCCGTGGACAACGTGAGTAAGACATTTAAACGTGTACATTCTCGCAAGGCTACCGGCCCAGACGGCATCCCTAGCCATGTCCTCAGAGCATGCGCAGACCAGCTGGCTGGTGTGTTTACAGACATATTCAGTCTCTCCCTATCCCAGTCTGCTGTCCCCACATGCTTCAAGATGTCAACCATTGTTCCTGTACCCAAGCATGCAAAGGTAACTGAACTAAATGACTATCGCCCCGTAGCACTCACTTCTGTCATCATGAAGTGCTTTGAGAGACTAGTCAAGGATCATAACACCTCCACCGTGCCTGTCACCCTAGACCCACTTCAATTTGCATACCACCCCAATAGGTCCACAGAAGATGTAATCACCATCACACTGCACACTGCCCTATCCCACCTGGACAAGAGGAATACCTATGTAAGAATGCTGTTCATTGACTACAGCTCAGCAATAAACACCATAGTACCCTCCAAGCTCATCAATAAGCTTGAGGCCCTGGGTCTCAACCCCGGCCTGTGCAATTGGGTCCTGGACTTCTTGACGGGCCGCCCCCCAGGTGGTGAAGGTAGGAAATAACACCTCCACTTCGCTGATCCTCAACACTGGGGCCCCATAAGGGTGGGTGTTCAGCCCTGTCCTGTACTCCCTGTTCACCCATGACTGCGTGGCAATGCACGCCTCCAACTCAGTCATCAAGTCTGCAGATGACACAACAGTAGTAGGTTTGATTACCAACAATGACGAGACAGCCTACAGGGAGGAGGTAAGGGCTCTAGGAGTGTGGCGTCAGGAAAATAACCTCTCACTCAGTGTCAACAAAACAAAGGAGATGATCGTGAACTTCAGGAAACAGCAGAGCAAGCACCCCCTCCCCTATCCACAACAACGGGACAGCAGTGGAGGTGGAAAGTTTTAAGTTCTTCTGCATACATATCACTGACAAACTGAAATGGTCCACCCACACAGACAGACTGGTGAAGAAGGCGCAACAGCACCTCGTCAACCTCAGGAGGCTTGGGAAATTTGGCTTGTCACCTAAAACCCTCACAAACCTTTACAGATGCACAATTGAGAGCATCAGGCTGTATCACTGCCTGGTACGGCAACTGCACTGCCCACAACCGCAGGGCTCTCCAGAGCGTGGTGCGGTCTGCACAACGCATCCCGGGGCCAAACTACCTGCCCTCCAGGACACCTACAGCACCGATGTCACAGGAAGGCCAAAAAGATAATCAAGGACAACAACCACCCGAGCCACTGCCTGTTCACCCTGCCATCATTGGGGCGGCAGGTAGCCGAGTGGTTAGAGCGTTGGACTAGTAACCAAAAGGTTGCAAGATCAAATCCCAGAGCTGACAAGGTAAACATCTGTCGTTCTACCCTGAACAAGGCAGTTTACCCACTGTTCCTAGTCCGTCATTGAAAATAAGAATTTGTTCTTGTAGTTAAATTAAGGTAAAAATAAAAAATCCTCCAGAAGGCGAGGTCAATACAGGTGCATCAAAGCTGGGACCGAGAGGCTGAAAAACAGCTTCTATCTCAAGGCCATCAGACTGTTAAACAGCCATCCCTTGCACAGAGGCTGCTGCTGACATGCACAGACTTGAAATCACTAGTCACTTTAATAATGTTTACATATCTTCCATTACTTATCTCGTATGCATATACTGTATTCTATACTATCTACTGTATCTTAGTCTATGCCGCTCTGACATTGCTCATCCATGTATTTATATATTCGTAATTCCATTCCTTTACTTAGATTTGTGGGTATTAGGTATGTGTTGTGAAATTGTTAGATATTACTTTTTAGATATTGCTGCACTGTCGGAACTAGAAGCACAAGCATGTCAATACACCCGCAATAACATCTACTAGACATGTGTATGTGACCAATAACATTTGATTTGATTTGATCATTAAACAAGTCAATCATCTCAATCATCTCACTCAACAGGTCAGGTATCTGTAGATGCTCGTCAGACATGCATCAGTAATAATTAGCATAAGTACTTCCCACACTGCCAACACTGCTGAGTAGCGACTTCCCCCTCTCTCCACCCAGATCAGTGCACTGTCTTTCCAAGCACATATAGCAAGTTGGCACGTTTTCAAGATTCTCATCTCTGTCGTTTATAACTAGTTTCTCGAAACGAAACACATAGAGAAGCATCCGCATTGCATGCAGTAAATCTTATCTATGCATTGTTAAGATAAAGATAATTACTTAATGGGAATGGATAGACCTGAATGATAAAGAAGATAGTTAATATTAACCCTGAAGGGGAGTTGTTTACTGTTAGGCTTGAGAAGCAGTATTTAGTAGTATTAGTAGTATTTATCAGTATTAGTAGTATCCCCAATTAGCTGCTGCAGAGGCTAATCTACCTGGTGTCCAAACAGGAATCAAAACAGAACAAAAAAAATACATAATGTACATAGCACTACTTTTACAATGGAGTCATTTAGCAGACGAAGGTGTGATGCTTCCTTGAAGGAAATGCATTCCTTTACAGCAAGACAAAGTTGGCTGTTTCTGGTGCACATAAACATTTAGAATGTATTTGAATTAATAGATAAATACAACTGCGGTTGGGACTGCGGTTGAAAATTAGCCGGCTGGCTAAAACCGGCACTTTTACTGAAACGTTGATTAATGTGCACTGTCCCTGTAAAAATAAAATAAACTCTAAACTCTAAACAACGGTTAAAATCAGGATATGAACTAATAGGCTAAAACAAGGAATCTCCAATTCCTCTCAAAGTTTTTTGAAAAAGCTGTTGCGCAACAACTCACTGCCTTCCTGAAGACAACCAATGTATACGAAATGCTTCAGTCTGGGTTTAGACCCCATCATAGCACTGAGACTGCACTTGTGAAGGTGGTAAATGACCTTTTAATGGCGTCAGACTGAGGCTCTGCATCTGTCCTCGTGCTCCTAGACCTTAGTGCTGCTTTTGATACCATCGATCACCACATTCTTTTGGAGAGATTGGAAACACATATTGGTCTACACGGACAAGTTCTGGCCTGGTTTAGATCTTATCTGTCGGAAAGATATCAGTTTGTTTCTGTGAATGGTTTGTCCTCCGACAAATCAACTGTAAATTTCGGTGTTCCTCAAGGTTCCGTTTCAGGACCACTATTGTTTTCACTATATATTTTACCTCTTGGGGATGTGTTTCAAAAACATAATGTTAACTTTCACTGCTATGCGGATGACACACAGCTGTACATTTCAATGAAACATGGTGAAGCCCCACAATTACCCTCGCTAGAAGCCTGTGTTTCAGACATAAGGAAGTGGATGGCTGCAAACGTTCTACTTTTAAACTAGGACAAAACAGAGATGCTTGTTCTAGGTCCCAAGAAACAAAGAGATCTTCTGTTGAATCTGAAAATTAATCTTGATGGTTGTACAGTTGTCTCAAATAAAACTGTGAAGGACCTCGGCGTTACTCTGGACCCTGATCTCTCTTTTGATGAACATATCAAGACTGTTTCAAGGACAGCTTTTTTCCATTGATGTAACATTGCAAAAATCAGAAATGTTCTGTCCAAAAATGATGCAGAAAAATGCATCCATGCTTTTGTTAGGTTAGACTACTGCAATGCTCTACTTTCCGGCTACCCGGATAAAGCACTAAATACACTTCAGTTAGTGCTAAATACGGCTGCTAGAATCCAGACTAGAACCAAAAAATGGTATCATATTACTCCAGTGCTAGCCTCCCTACACTGGCTTCCTGTTAAGGCAAGGGCTGATTTCAAGGTTTTACTGCTAACCTACAAAGCATTACATGGGCTTGCTCCTACCTATCTTTCTGATTTGGTCCTGCCGTACATACCTACACGTACGCTACAGTCACAAGACGCAGGCCTCCTAATTGTCCCTAGAATTTCTAAGCAAACAGCTGGAGGCAGGACTTTCTCCTATAGAGCTCTATTTTTATGGAATGGTCTGCCTACCCATGTGAGAGACGCAGACTCGGTCTCAACCTTTAAGTCTTAATTGAAGACTCATCTCTTCAGTAGGTCCTATGATTGGGTGTAGTCTGGCCCAGGAGTGTGAAGGTGAACGCAAAGGCACTGGAGCAACGAACCGCCCTTGCTGTCTCTGCCTGGCCGGTTCCCCTCTCTCCACTGGGATTCTCTGCATCTAACCCTATTACAGGGGCTGAGTCACTGGCTTACTGGTGCTCTTCCATGCCGTCCCTAGGAGGGGTGCGTCACTTGAGTGGGTTGAGTCGCTGACGTGGTCTTCCTGTCTGGGTTGGTGCCCCCCCTTGGTTTGTGCCGTGGCGGAGATCTTTGTGGGCTATACTCAACCTTGTCTCAGGATGGTAAGTTGGTGGTTGAAGATATCCCTCTAGTGGTGTGGGGACTGTGCTTTGCCAAAGTGGGTGGGGTTATATCCTGCCTGTTTGGCCCTGTCCGGGGGTATCATCGGATGGGGCCACAGTGTCTCCTGACCCCTCCTGTCTCAGCCTCCAGTATTTATACTGCAGTAGTTTATGTGTCGGTGGGCTAGGGTCAGTCTTTTATATCTGGAGTATTTCTCCTGCCTTATCCAGTGTCCTGTGTGAATTTAAGTATGCTCTCTCTCTTTCTCTCTTTCTCTCTTTCTTTCTTTCTTTCTTTCTCTCTCTCAGAGGACCTGAGCCCTAGCACCATGCCTCAGGACTACCTGGCATGATGACTCCTTGATGTCCCCAGTCCACCTGGCCGTGCTGCTGCTCCAGTTTCAACTGTTCTGCCTGCGGCTATCGAACCCTGACCTGTTCACTGTGATTACTATTATTTGACCATGCTGGTCATTTATGAACATTTGAACATCTTGGCCATGTTCTGTTATAATCACCACCCAGCACAGCCAGAAGAGGACTGGCCACCCCTCATAGCCTGGTTCCTCTCTAGGTTTCTTCCTAGGTTTTGGCCTTTCTAGGGAGTTTTTCCTAGCCACCGTGCTTCTACACCTGCATTGCTTGCTGTTTGGGGTTTTAGGCTGGGTTTCTGTACAGTACTTTGATATATCAGCTGATGTAAGAAGGGCTATATAAATACATTTGATTTGATTTTGATTGAAAAAGTTTTAAATAAATTACAAATAATAAAATCTAGCCAACATACTCGCCTTCCACTCCCAGCTGCCTCTCTCCCCGAAACACATATCCACCTGTATTCAATCAACTGACATTCGTGGGAGGGGCTTACCATACACTTACCATGGGCTCCCGAGTGGCGCAGTGGTCTAAGGCACGGCATCTCATTGCAAGAGAGATCACTACAGTACCTGGTTTGAATCCAGGCTGTATCACATCTGGCCGTGATTGGGAGTCCCATAGGGCGGTGCACAATTGGCCCAGCGTCGTCCAGGTTTGGCCGGGGTAGGCAGTCATTGTAATTAAGAATTTATTCTGACTTGCCAAGTTAAATAAAATGTTAAAAAAATAAAATAATAAAAAATAAAAAAAATACACAATTAGCCAATTCTAAACAAAAGTTCCTTTTACACACGTTCTGCTGCTGGTGAAGTGGTGGAAAAACATGTTGACTATGGCAGGATATGAAATATTACTGAAAAACATGTTAACTATGGCGGGATATGAAATATTACTGAAAAAAACAAAGCTGCAAAATAATAATAAAAATAATAGTAACAATAATAATTATAACAACAATAATAATAACAATAATAAAAAAGACAACAATAATAATAACACTAATAACACTAATAATAACAATAATAATAACAATAACAACAATAATAATAACAACAATAAATACAAATATGTGTAATAATAGCACACTTTTCAAAACCTTTCAAAAAGCTCTCATAAAAACCTTAAGCCAATGTCACAGACAAAAGTATTGAAATTCATGTTATATAAAATAAACTACAGAATAAAGTTGGCTGTTATTGCATTTAAAAGGCAATTAAAACTGAAAGTGTACTTTTTATTGAATAGAAACCTCCACTGAGTTCTGAAAGAGGCCTATTCATAGTAGCCCACTCACTGTGGCCGTCAGTCGGAGCAATAGTTAGAGAATGCCGATGGGTTTGGAAGCTCTAGAGCCAGCCGCCATTCATTTCCATGGCAACTCCCCCTGTCAAAGCAGTAAAACCTGGAGGGTACCAAAAAAATAGGGAGAGAAAAAAAAGATAGAACGAGAAAAAGAGAGAAAAAAGGACCCATGTGGTTAGTCACTAGCTCTGGAAGTAGTTTTGAGCCTAACAGTAAGTACCATAGTGTGGAACTTCAGAGAAGAGGAATGACATGGATCTTTACCACTGGAATGCTGAATGATTATTGGTCAAATGATGTCTTATTTCCAGGGTGTTTTAGCAGTGTAATTTTGTGGCTTGCCACACAGTGATATTTGTTTGTGTTGTTGACATGTAGGCTAGTCTTAACTAAAGGGAGTGAGGGGCTGAGCTGTGGGAATGAAAACTGTAGCAACTGTGACCTCATGACAATTGACAACAGAGCAGTGAAATATGGTGAGTTAATATATATCAATATTATTTATAATGATGAGTGACTTTATGGATGAAATATGGTGAGTTAATATATATCAATATTATTTATAATGATGAGTGACTTTATGGATGAAATATGGTGAGTTAATATATATATAAATATTATTTATAATGATGAGTGACTTTATGGATGAAATATGGTGAGTTAATATATATATAAATATTATTTATAATGATGAGTGACTTTATGGATGAAATATGGTGAGTTAATATATATATAAATATTATTTATAATGATGAGTGACTTTATGGATGAAATATGGTGAGTTAATATATATATAAATATCATTTATAATGATGAGTGACTTTATGGATGAAATATGGTGAGTTAATATATATATCATTTATAATGATGAGTGACTATGGATGAAATATGGATTATGATTTTCGAGAACAACTGTGTCGAGAGAGCTACAGGTATCAAAAAACGTAAAAAAATGTTGAGAAAAGGAACACAGATTATTATATATTTTTTTAAATAAGGTATGTGGTAAACATTTTGGGGAGATTTGATTGTTCCTGTTTAATGTATTATGTTTTATTATAACAGAGTGGCTTTGATTTTACTAACTTACTGCTATTGACATTACTTTAATTTAGTTACCTAAAGTACAACTATCTTATTTCCTAACTAACTTCTCTTGTGTGTGTGTGTGTGTGTGTGTGTGTGTGCGTGCGTGCGTGTGTGTGTGTTTCAGAGTGGGGGCTACGACGTGGACCTGTTTGTGGACAGTCCAGACTATGACCTGCTCTGCACCATCTGTAGAGCTGTCCTGAGGTGTCCTGTCAGAGTGGCCTGTAACCATGTCTTCTGCAAGACCTGCATCCTACAGTGGCTCAGGAGGTACAGTACACTGGATCATGTCCTCAGTTTAGGAGACACTGTAGATAGAAGGAATATTGTAACCATAACTGGTTATTCATTAGAAAAGACAGTTGCTGTATTATTATGAAAGGTATGAAGCAACATCCCACTGGACACGCACTGGTTGAATCAATGTTGTTTCCAAGTCATTTCAATTAAATGGAACCAACGAGGAATTGATGTCTGTGCCCAGTGGGATGTGTTTCTAGGACACAAGATTCTGATTTTGGTACATTTTCACAGTGCTGAAAGATGATTACAATCTAGTTTCTTCAGGTTTCTACTGTAGAAATTATCATTTTAAAGTGTAAAATGAATGTTATTGATTCAACTCAGCTCTCTTCTCTAGACAGGAGACATGTCCCTGCTGTAGGAACACTATCAGTCCCAGCTTTATGTTCGTCATGTACAAATTGAGTAAAACTATCAGCCATCTCAGGATTAAGGTGAGTTATCACAGCCTGATGTTGCTAAGTGTTTCTATTACAAAGTAATGGAGTTCATTTTTCTCTGTAAGCAATGTGTGAGGGCCACATAGTGGGAAGGAAATTGGATGTTTCAAACATAGAGGAACTTTCTCTGTCTCATATGTCATCATGCCTCTCATATTGAATAAATTATTTCTTCATAAATCATTCAAACAAACTTTGGCAATCTTTGACTTTCCCACACTCTTCCACTTCTTCTCCTCTCTTCTCTTCACTCCTCTTCTCTCTCTTCTCCCCTCTAATCTCTCTCCTTCCCTCTCCGCTCATCTCTGCTCTACCCCTCTCACTCTCCCCTGTAGTGTAACAACGAGGGATGCTCGGCCACTTTCCCTCTGTCTGAGGAGTTCCTCCATAGTTCCTCTTGCCAGTTCCAGAGGGTCCCATGCCCCCACCAGGGCTGTGGTTCCTTGGTGCCCCGCTCAGCCCTGGAGGTCCACTCACAGCACTGCCAACACTGGAGCCAGCTCTGCCCCATGGGCTGTGGTACTCTGCTCACACAGGCCACCCAGCCCCAGCACAACTGCTTCAGGTGGGTGGGTGTTAAAACACTGGGAGTGGGTGGATGTTAAAACACTGGGAGTGGGTGGATGTTAAAACACGGAGTGGGTGGGTGTTAAAACACTGGGAGTGGGTGGATATTAAAACACTGGGAGTGGGTGGATGTTAAAACACTGGGAGTGGGTGGATGTTAAAACACTGAGAGTGGGTGGATATTAAAACACTGGGAGTGGGTGGATGTTAAAACACTGGGAATGGGTGGATATTAAAACACTGGGAGTGGGTGGATGTTGACCCCCATTGTAAAAGAACCAACTTTGTCATAATTTTTTGTTATACAAAAATAACAAAACATGTTGAAAAGCTGCAATGTTGTTCAATGTACATGTAACCAGGTCAAAAATCGCCATGCTCCCACATAGGGGAATAGCCCCTATGGCTTCAGGCTGTGGTGTAGGAGAGTGGGAATTGCTGGGGTCTGGTGTCCTAGTAGGGTACATGTAGCTATGTGTGAGGAAAACATTTCATTACAGGTACGACATTTAAGTTGTTTAGTACAGTCCGTTTGTAAGTCCACTCACTACTTTATAGTCTGTTTGTGTAGTTGGTCTTGGCTAGCTTAATGTTCTGGTTGGTAGCTAGCTAGCACTGTCATGAAAAGGGGCATGAGGGAAGCCCTGAAGTTTTTCTAGGTAGTGAGAAAGCTCTGGAGCAGGTAATGTTGAACAGTTATCCATGTTGTACTTTAGACATGTTGTACTTTCTTAAATGTAGTTTTGTAATTGCCTAAAACAAGCAGACAACAAGAAAATAGTGTTTGAAAAAGGTCACGTTTTTAAATGTGAGCCAATGGGGTAACCTAGGTAACCACAGGTTGTCTTCCCCCAAAGTGGAAGCACGATATTTTATCTAATACCGATTGGGAGTATATACAAATTCTCTAAGTAAAGCTTGGTATGAATGCATGAATCCCCTATGATGATAATGATGGTTACCCCAGGCAGCTGAGGCAGCATGTGGAGGCCCAGAGGCAGAGCCACAGAGCCATCGCTAGCGCCCTCCGAAGAAAGATGGGGAGAATGCAGACCGCCATGACACACGTCAGGAGGCAGGTGGGGCTCATCTGTGAGAGCCTAGAGGTCATGGGAGAGGGGGAGGGAGAAGGGGAGGGGGAGGAGGGTGGAGAGGTGTATGAGGGATATGGAGAGGGGGAGGGGGAGACTACAGGGGAAAGTAACACAAGCAGCAGTAGCAGCAGCTCTTGAGATGGGTACAGGTTTTTATTTTTATTACAAATGTTTAATTAAGTTTTATATGACATAATGGTTTTTAATTTAAAATCTGTTTATGCAGAAATGTGAAAATGAAAGCGGTTTTGGATTTGAATGATTTTAATTAAACTGTTAATTTCATTTTGGTGTATTTTGTAAAGACTGCAAATGCATTCTCATGGATTGTTTTCTTTTCAGAATGTTTTTAGTAGGTTGATTATTGTATTTTGGCAAAACCAAATCTCAAATGATTAAAAACATGACAAAAACACTTCCTCATGTCATGTCATTCAATGATTGTTTTCATTTTCATGTATTAAATATGGACTGTCTGCTCAAAAGGACATTGAACTGTTTTCATTTTCATGTATTAAATATGGACTGTCTGCTCAAAAGGACATTGAACTGTAAACAATTAAAACAGCAAGGAAACTCACACCTCATTACTGTTCCTCACATGTAAACATTGACCAAAGGTATCACTTAAAGTTGGTTGAAGTTCTGTAATATAGAGTATCCCACTACATTTGGTGACACATCCACTTGTAGTGCTATGAGAACTTCAAGGGTGTCATAGCGTCATTGGGCCACAGGGAGGCACTAGTCCAACTCTGTAGTAGTATTGTCCTGGGAGATCCTCTCAATCGACTCCATGGAGGAGTGGTCTGATGACTGGGACGGACACTGCTGGGGCTGCTGGGCCGCTGGAGGGCCGTCCATCCCAGAATGCATCAGAGGCAGGTAGATGTCATCCATGTTGGGCAGCACAAACACTTTCTGGAATGGAGGGAAGATAGGTTCATTGTTTTATTTGGGATAGATTGTCTTACTTTGGATTTGTGGGGAAGGTGATGGAGGGAGGAAGGGAGGGGGAGGGAGATGAGGGGGAGAAAAAAAGAGGAAGAGATAGATGAAAAAGACAAGGGAGGGCGAGAGGTGAGAGACACAAGGGTAGACAAGGTGAGGGAGGGAGGGGAGTGAGAGTGAGAGAGGATAGAGAAGTCTAACCTGGAACTCATCCTGCAGCTTCTTCTCAATCCACTCAGTCACGTGACAGAAGGTGACCTCCCTCTCCCCCAACTTGGGTCTGACACGCAGGTCCAGCTTGGGAGGTACACAGAAACTGTACCTGGAATACACACACACACACACACCAATAAATACATAGAGACAGTAATCATTTGGCCGGCCTTTTACTCTAATTGACAACAAAACACTTGTCTTTCATGCTGAAGATGCAAGTACATAAATTAATAAATAGAGTGAAGCTGAGTGGATACGGACTAGAGGTTGTTTCAGGGCAGCGCCATAGAGTATATCTGAGTGTGGGCCAAACCATATTCTATCAGTAGGGGGAGGAGGGATATTAAGTGTGGGCCATACCATATTGTACTAATAGGGGGAGGCGGGATATTGAGTGTGGGCTGTACTATATTCTATCAGTAAGGGGAGGAGGGATATTGAGTGTGGGCCATACCATATTCTATGATTAGGGGGAGGAGGGATATTGAATGTGGGGCCATACCCATAGAGGATGATAGAGGCCTCTAGTGGCCAAAAGGTCATATTAGCATGGGCAGAGCCATTGAAGGCTTTCACGATTTTAATGTAGTCAACTGAGTGGGACTTCCAACTTCATTGGCTTATCCCTCCTGGTGACCCTGTTGGAGTCATGTCCAACCGGGTCATCAACAGGGATCAGCCAATCGTGAAGAAGAAAATTGACTACCTCAAAATTGAGATAGCCTCAATGGCGCTGCCTATGCTGTCACAGACACTATAATGGCACAGATACAAAGACCAGTCCTCTATCTATCTCTAAGGCCGTACCATATTTCATCAGTAGGGGGAGGAGGGATGTTGAGTGTGGGACGTACCATACTCTATCAGTAGGGGGAGGAGGGATGTTGACAGCCAGCGTTCCAGAAAGCTCCTGAACCTCCACTGCCAGCAGCAGGGGCGTGTTGGACATCTCCTCAATCTTCTTTTTGATGAACTCATTCTCTGTTGCCTTCTGGAAGTACTTAGACTTTGCAATTTTGTCGACAAATCTCAAAATCCGCCTGCCTGTCTTCCCGCCACCAGCAGAAACCCTGCAGAGGGGAGGAGAGGAGGAGAGAGAAAGAGAGAGGGATAATGTTTATGCAGTCTCCGCTAACATAGGAACATTGACTTTAAATATCAATCGGGCTATAACAAGGACCTTCAGCGCTACAGATTGAACCGAGCCCTTAGTGTGCAATACAGCAGAAGGTCACAGTCAGGTCAGTCAGGAAAAACATATTCTACATGACCGACTATATTTGGTGTGTAAGAGAATGGAACATCCATTACCCTTCAGGACCAGGTAGAGTCCCCTTTTCTCCCACAATGCCTTGGGGCTCTGAGAGCAATACTTCCTCCTCGTCAGAAGAGCCGGCGCTGGAGGACTCCTCATCACTGTCAGCCAGAACACTGAGGACGGGTCTGTACTTGGACACAACAACACAGCTTAGAAATCTCACTGAGACTAAACTTAAGCCTTAACCCTGACCCTAGCTTCATGTCCACATTTCGCATTTCACATCCTGGTTCAACCATAACCCTAGCCTCAACCACAGAAAAGGGTTAGCTGATTGGGTGTGTCAAAAATAAATAGATAGGGGTGTCGAAAGAACGTAGGCGTATCGAAAGCACACATGTAATTCGTGTGACTATCTGTCAGTTCTTGCACGTGAGTGCAGAGATTAGTGGAAACATGAATGTGTAGGAATGCACATCGAAATGAACTTGAGGAAGTTTGGGAAACTCAGAATGATGGTGTTGTAAAATCACTCAGGCTTTAGAAAAACACTGCATGTATCTTAACATTTTACATGTATCAAATTTCATTGCAGTTGTGCAGGCTACTGTGCGCAATGTCATTATCAAACTTGTCGATGTCCCATTTCTAAAACACCGGTAAGTTTGCTCAAGGGCAGACCAATGGGTGGCATGCCCAGCTGAAAGTTTGCTGACATGCCGATGATGACCAATTTATGAATCGAGCCAAAATAGCCTACAGCCTATGCTGATAGACGTCTGATACTAGCACGTTATAATATCAGGAGATTCAAATGAGGTTACCCTGGTGGCAGATCATGTCTCGTCACGATTGCTTTCATAAAAGTTTCAGTTGTGTATGTCAAAATGATTATGCGACTGAACAATACTATGCATGACACATAGAAAACTGGTAATAATTGTACATGTTTGCTTTCATAAAAGTTTGAGTTGTGTGTGTGTGTTTAAAACTGCTTTAGCATCTTCCATGCACTTCCTGAAAGCGACTGAACAAAATAGGCTTGTCTGAGTGGTGTTACCTGGCAACAATCCTGTCCAATCAAAAGAGACCATCCAATACCAGTGTACTTTCGCCACGCCCATTTATTTTGACACACACACCCACTTATTTCAAAACGCCCACTACTCCGAGAGCAGTCCGGCACACAGTTACCTATACTTGGAACCACAACCCTAACCATAAACTTAGATTTATGTCCACATTCCGGTTCAACTCTTACCCTTAACCACAACCCTAACCTTCAACCACAGAGACCAGACACACATATCCTACAACTACTTGAACTGGGACTCAGACACAATGACTTCACATTCAATTATAAACACTACCTACAAACTCATGGGACAGCAATGGGCAAGAAGTTTGCCCAGCTTACGCCAATATATACATGGCGGACTGGTAGACAACGGCATTGGCCAAATGCCAATTGCTGCCCCTGTTCTATAAAGGTTATCTGGGACGATATCTTCGGAGGGTGGCAACACAACCTACAAGACTTCACTACATTTATACTTTTAGGGGAATTGTCAAATCCCAACTCTTCCGTTTTCACACATTTTGCACACAACATACAGACGACCTAAATTACTTCTATGCTCGCTTCGAGGCAAGCCATGCTGAAGTCTGCATGAGAGCATCAGCTGTTACGGACGACTGTGTGATCACGCTCTCCGTAGCCGATGTAAGACCTTTAAACAGGTCAACATTCACAAGGCCACAGGGCCAGACTGATTACCAGGACGTGTACTCTGAGCATGTGTTGACCAACTGGTAAGTGTCTTCACTGACATTTTCAACCGGTCCCCGACTGAGTCTGTAATACCAACATGTTTCAAGCAGACCACCACATCCCTGTGCCTAAGAACACGAAGGCAACCTGCCTAAATGACTACAGACCAGTAGCACTCACATCTGTAGCCATGAAGTGCTTTGAAAGGCTGGTCATGGCTCACATCAACACCATTATCCCAGAAACCCTAGACCCACTCCAATTTGCATACCACCCAACAGATCCACAGATGATGCAATCTCTATTGCACTCCACACTGCCCTTTACCACCTGGACAAAAGGAACACCTATGTGAGAATGCTATTCATTGACTACAGCTCAGTGTTCAACACCATAGTAACCTCAAAGCTCATCACTAAGCTAAGGATCCTGGGACTAAACACCTCCCTCTGCAACTGGATCCTGGACTTCCTGATGGTCCGCCCCCAGGTGGTGAGGGTAGATAGCAACACATCTGCCAAGCTGATCATCAACACTGGGACCCCTCAGGTGTGCGTGCTCAGTCCCCTCCTGTACTCCCTGGTCACTCACGACTGCATGGCCAGGCACGACTCCAACGCCATCATTAAGTTTGCAGACGACACAACAGTGGTAGGCCTGATCACCAACAATGACGAGACAGCCTATAGTGAGGAGGCCAGAGACCTGGCCGGGTAATGCCAGAATAACAACCTCTCCCTCAACGTAACCAAGACTAAGGAGGTGATTGTGGACTACAGGAAAAGGAGGACCGAGCACGCCCCCATTCTCATCAACGGGGCTGTAGTGGAGCAGGTTGAGAGCTTCAAGTTCCTTGGTGTCCACATCACCAACCAACTAGAATGGTCCAAACACACCGAGACAGTCGTGAAGAGGGCAAAACAAAGCCTATTCCCCCTCAGGAAACTACAATTATTTGGCATGGGTCCTCAGATCCTCACAAGGTTCTACAGCTGCAACATCGAGAGCATCCTGACTGGTTACATCACTGCCTGGTACGGCAATTGCTTGGCCTCCGACCGCAAGGCACTACAGAGGGTAGTGTGTACGACCCAGTACATCACTGGGGCTAAGCTGCCTGCCATCCAGGACCTCTACACCAGACGGTGTCAGAGGAAGGCCCTAAAAATTGTCAAAGACCCCAGCCACCCAAGTCATAGACTGTTCTCTCTACTACCGCATGGCAAGCAGTACCGGAGTGCCAAGTCTAGGACAAAAAAGCTTCTCAACAGTTTTTACCCCCAAGCCATAAGACTCCTGAACAGATATTCAAATGTCTACTTGGACTATTTGCATTGTGCCCCCCAACTCCTCTTTTACTCTGCTGCTACTGTCTGTTTATCGTACCTCAATTGGCCTGACCAACCAGTGCCCCCGCACATTGGCTAACCGGGCTATCTGCAATGTGTCCCACCACCCACCACCCTCCAACCCCTCTTTTACGCTACTGCCTCTCTCTGTTTATCATATATGCATAGACACTTTAACCATATCTACATGTACATACTATCTCAATCAGCCCGACTAACCGGTGCCTGTATATAGCCTCGCTGCTGTTATAGCCTCGCTACTGTATATAGCCTCGTTACTGTTACTTTTCACTGTCTTTTTTACTGTTGTTTTTATTTCTTTAGTTACCTATTGTTCACCTAATAGCTTTTTTTGCACTGTTGGTGAGAGCCTGTAAGTTAGCATTTCACTGTAAGGTCTACACCTGTTGTATTCATCGCACGTGACAAATAAACTTTGATTTGATTTGTTGTAAATTACTATTGTAGCTGGAAACGGCTGATTTTTTATGGAATATCTACATAGGCATACAGAGGCCCATTATCAGCAACCATCACTCCTGTGTTCCAATGCCACGTTGTGTTAGCTAATCCAAGTTGATAATTTTAAAAGGATATTTGATCATTAGAAAACCATTTTGCAATTATGTTAGCACTTCTGAAAACTGTTGTTTTCATTAAAGAAGCAATAAAACTGGCCTTCTTTAGACTAGGTGAGTATCTGGAGCACCAGCATTTGTGGGTTCGATTACAGGCTTAAAATGGCCAGAACTGGCAGGTGTCTTCACTGAAATTTTCAACCTGTCCCCGACTGAGTCTGTAATACCAACATGTTTCAAGTAGGGCTGGGCGATATGGCCAAAATCTCATATCCCGATATAGGTCATTTCATATCCCGATAACGATACATATCACGATATAGCACATTTTCTGTAAATTCAATGAATAAATAGTTTATTTAAAATGACCACATGTAAAGGCCTATATCTTATTACATTTTGAATTATACTCAACAAATAAAAGGTACTTACTCATATTTGATTATTTCTCCTTTTATTTAGATCCTTTGTGCAAATTTTCAATTAAGCATGTAACAAAATATAAAATAATGTATAAAATTTAAAAAGGAAAATATAAAACACTTCAACTAGAGATGCAAACAAAATAAATATAGGCCTAAAATATATATATATATTTTGTAGAGGTGGAGCGATTATGATTTTTCACCGCCAATACCGATACCGATTATTGGAGGAGCAAAAAAAGCAGATACCAATTAATCGGACGATTTTTATATATACATTTGTAATAATGACAATTACAACAATACTGAATGAACACTTTAATTTTAACTTAATATAATACATAAATAAAAATCAATTTAGTCTCAAATAAATAATGAAACATGTTCAGTTTGGTTTAAATAATGCAAAAACAGTGTTGGAGAAAAAAGTAAAACTGCAATATGTGCCATGTAAAAAAGCTAACATTTAAGTTCCATGCTCAGAACATGAGAACATATGAAAGCTGGTGGTTCCTTTTAACATAAGACTTCAATATTCCCAGTTAAGAATTTTTGGTTATAGTTATTATAGGAATTATAGGACTATTTCTCTCTATACCATTTGTATTTCATATACCTTTGACTATTGGATGTTCTTATAGGCACTATAGTATTGCCAGCCTAATCTCGGGAGTTGATAGGCTTGAAGTCATAAACAGCGCTGTGCTTCAAGCATTGCGAAGAGCTTCTGGCAAACACAGGAAAGTGCTGTTTGAATGAGTGCTTTCGAGCCTGCTGCTGCCTACCACCGCTCAGGCAGACTGCTCTATCAAATCATAGACTTAATTATAATATAATAAACACACAGAAATACAAGCCTTAGGTCATTAATATGGTCAAGTCCGGAAACTATCATTTCGAAAACAAAACGTTTATTCTTCAGTGAAATACGGAACCGTTCCGTATTTTATCGAACGGGTGGCATCCATAAGTCTAAATATTGCTGTTACATTGCACAACCTTCAATGTTATGTCATAATTATGTAAAATTCTGGCAAATTAATTACGGTCTTTGTTAGGAAGAAATGGTCTTCACACAGTTCGCAACAAACCAGGCAGCCCAAACTGCTGCATATACCCTGACTCTGCTTGCACAGAATGCAAGAGAAGTGACATTTTAAGAAAGGCATTGATGTTTATAGTTAGGTACATTGGTGCAATGACAGTGCTTTTTTCGCGAATGCGCTTGTTAAATCATCAACCGTTTGGCGAAGTAGGCTGTGATTCGATGATAAATTAACAGGCACCGCATTGATCATTTGCAATGCAGGACAAGCTAGTTAAACTAGTAATATCATCAACCATGTGTAGTTAACTAGTGATTATGTTAAGATTGATCGTTTTTTAAAAGATAAGTTTAATGCTAGCTAGCAACTTACCTTGGCTCCTTGCTGCAATCACATAACAGGTGGTAAGCCTGCCACACAGTCTCCTCGTGGAGTGCAATGTAATCGGCCATAATCGGCGTCCAAGAATGACGATTACGATTGTTATGAAAACTTGAAATCGTCCCCAATTAATCGGCTATGCCAATTAATCAGTCGACCTTTAATATTTTGGGGAGGCTTGCCTGTTTTACATGTTATTTTGGCATTAATACATGTCACATATCAATTTGCAATTGGTACCTTGGGTCGAGTGTTAGCACCACCTCACGAAACCCCATTTCTTCACCGTGTAAATTGGGGCCATGTCTTTGCAGATGTAAGTTGTAATGGCAGCTGTTATCTCCTTCCATCTTCGTGATTCTTTGCCATATGGTGTGCCGCGGACAAAAGCCTCTTGCGCAGTCTCACATCTGCCACACTGATTCTCAACACAGGGGCCCCTCAGGGGTGCATGCTCAGTCCCATCCTGTACAGTGGTTCTTCATTTAAAAGTTGTGTCGTACTGCAGCACAGCTTACGGGCTGCAGCAGAATTCTATGGTACGCTATTTAAGTGTTAGCCATTGTTGCCATTAATGCTAGTTAGACCACCAGAGGGCATCTTTGAGAAGCATTTGACTGTTTTTAATATTGGCTGTACTAGAGAATAAAAAAAAGTGTAATAACATAGTATATGGGATTAATTTTAAGAAATTTTGCTTAATTAATTAGATTAATATTATGGTGTTTCTATTCCAAGAAAAACAAAAAACAAAACCCTCAGTGTTTCCATTAGAAAAATATGACGCTGTACAACGTGACCAGTCGGGAGAAGGCTAGTAAGTGACTGTGAGTGAATAGCAAAATAATCACTTTGGGTGTTCCAGTAAGCAACAATTCGTTGCCTTCATTAGTCTACTTTATTCTTAAAGAACTTCAACACAGAGAAAAGAAAGGAGCCTTAAATAATTAAACAATAAAGTGATTGAATTCAAATATATTTTACTGTTTTTAATATTGGCCATCAACCAAAAACACAGCATCTACCGTGGTCGCAATATGTTATTGAATTCAATAAATGAAAAAAAACTATTTCAAAATGCACATGTTTATTAGGCTACTGTGCAGTCAGACAAAACCAACAGGACAATGAGAATAGGCAAAAATAACACATAATTCCTCTCAAGAGAATTAACATTACAGTTACCAACTGGTAGGCTAATCACACAATTGTTCAAAATGGTAATAGAACTAATGAAGAAAGTTACTCCTCTACATACACATTTATTGTATTTACATATAACAATAGCAACAGGAATATTTTAAAAGTAAAATAAGTATTTGTTCTGACTTACATTTGGTCAAAAACACACAAATATCAAAAGAAAACAGTTTGATCTACACAATAGCCAACCTAACTAAGAAATACATTTCGTTGATTGCCATGGTGAATAAGCCAATAATAATTGGTAGGACACATAAAAGAAAACATCAAAGAGTTTACCCGGAATCTCTGAATGAAAATACTGGCAGATCAATAAAATGTCCTTGTACAGTAGTAGGTCAAATAAAATTTAGAGGATTCTAATTTAGTATCTAAGGAGCTTTTATAAAATTATAATGCAGGGTTAATAATAAATTAATATATTTGTAGGGGTTGATGCATTTTTTTGTGGGGCAAACAAGTCAAAATGAGGCTCAGTAGTGTGTGTGGCCTCCACGTGCCTGTATGACCTCCCTACAACGCCTGGGCATGCTCCTGATGAGGTGGCGGATGGTCTCCTGAGGGATCTCCTCCCAGACCTGGACTAAAGCATCCGCCAACTCCTGGACAGTCTGTGGTGCAATATGGCGTTGGTGGATGGAGCGAGACCTTATGTCCCAGATGTGCTCAATTGGATTCAGGTCTGGGGAACGGGCGGGCCAGTCCATAGCATCAATGCCTTCCTCTTGCAGGAACTGCTGACACACTCCAGCCACATGAGGTCTAGCATTGTCTTGCATTAGGAGGAACCCAGGGCCAACCGCACCAGCATATGGTCTCACAAGGTGTCTGAGGATCTCATCTCGGTACCTAATGGCAGTCAGGCTACCTCTGGCGAGCACATGGAGGGCTGTGCGGCCCCTCAAAGAAATGCCACCCCACACCACGACTGACCCACTGCCAAACCGGTCATGCTGGAGGATGTTGCAGGCAGCAGAACGTTCTCCACGGCGTCACCAGACTGTCACATGTGCTCAGTGTGAACCTGCTTTCATCTGTGAAGAGCACAGGGCGCCAGTGGCGAATTTGCCAATCTTGGTGTTCTCTGGCAAATGCCAAACGTCCTGCACAGTGTTGGGCTGTAAGCACAACCCCCACCTGTGGACGTCGGGCCCTCATACCACCCTCATGGAGTCTGTTTCTGACCGTTTGAGCAGACACATGCACATTTGTGGCCTGCTGGAGGTCATTTTGCAGGGCTCTGGCAGTGCTCCTCCTGCTCCTCCTTGCAGAAAGGCGGAGGTAGCGGTCCTGCTGCTGGGTTGTCGCCCTCCTACGGCCTCCTCCACGTCTCCTGATGTACTGGCCTGTCTCCTGGTAGCGCCTCCATGCTCTGGACACTACACTGACAGACACAGCAAACCTTCTTGCCACAGCTCGCATTGATGTGCCATCCTGGATGAGCTGCACTACCTGAGCCACTTGTGTGGGTTGTAGACTCCGTCTCATGCTACCACTAGAGTGAAAGCACCGCCAGCATTCAAAAGTGACCAAAACATCAGCCAGGAAGTATAGGAACTGAGAAGTGGTCTGTGGTTACCACCTGCAGAACCACTCCTTTATTGGGGGTGTCTTGCTAATTGCCTATAATTTCCACCTGTTGTCTATTCCATTTGCACAACAGCATGTGAAATTTATTGTCAATCAGTGTTGTTTCCTAAGTGGACAGTTTGATTTCACAGAAGTGTGATTGACTTGGAGTTACATTGTGTTGTTTAAGTGTTCCCTTTATTTTTTTGAGCAGTATATATATATATATATATATATATATATATATATATAATTTTTTTCAGAACATTAACCATGTGTGTTCTCTTGTTTTGTACTGTTCTGTAGTTTCGGCCCAATGATTCGTCTGACAAACAAAGAACTTTGCGTACTGCAGGCCCAGGCATGGATCAAAGCTGGCGAGACATTCAATGACATCATCAAGAGATTTGCTGGACCCTAGGTATTTTTGGGACCACATCGTGTATATTGTCCTCCTAATAGCCCTTGAGTTCAACCACAATATTTGTTGTATTATTTGTTCTGTCTTTTCTGGTGGATTAAACTGAAATTGCAAACAACTTTCTGTTGCTCATTTAAAAAATAACAATATTTTGGAGACTATTTCTGAATAAAGGGGGAAATGCAATTCTTGAACATGGGGTGAGACATTCTTACTAATTTGTTAGAGAACCAGTTCGGATTTAAGTATAACTTTTGTATGACTGATTGTATGAAGCTATTTAATTCATGAATGCATTTGAATGTTTTTAATATTGTGATAGTGAAGAGCAAAATAATGCTAACATTTCCCCCCAAAAACGTGATTGATTTATCAAGACCAGTCCCCATGATATGTCATTCAGTGATATTTGTTCCCATAGTAATTCGTTATGGATCCATTAATATATTTAAAGTCCCTAAACTCGGCAAGAGTCTATTGTCCTGCTGATAGTTGAAATAAACATCTGCATTTTGAAAGAGTATTTTTATCATTATTTTATTAACGAAAGCATAAAGATGTTGATTAAGAAATACTGTACAGCACATGCTTTATCCAACATTTTGCAATTGCATGAGGTTTAGAGTTAAAAATGTTAAACTTTAGAGTACTTAATACATTGCAAGTTGGGGGGATTGTTTTCACAATAGCCGAGCTATTCTTTTGTAAAGGTTGAAGAGTCTATTGTCCTGCTAATAGCCCATCATGGAAGCATTGTTTGCACCCATAGGTTTTAGGCCTGCAGTAGGTTATAATAATCCATGCCTTCTGGGAATGTTTAAAAGTCATGGGTGGAGTTATAATTTTGCTTTCAGAAGTATTCAAATCAACCAATGTCAGCCTTTAAATGCTTTATTATCCAAATGTTTAAAGTGCGTGTGAGCGACGGAGAGAATGCATTTGACTGTTTTTAATATTGGCCATCAACGAAAAACACAGCATCTACCGTGGTAGAAATATGTTATTGAATTCATTTTTTAAAACTATTTCAAAATGCATATGTTTAATAGGTGTCACGTCCTGACCAGTAGAGGGGTTATTTGTATTTGTAGGTTGGTCAGGACGTGGCAGAGGGTATTTGTTTTGGTTGGTTCGGGGTGGTGGTTTGATTAGAAGGGTGTTTGTTTTATTATTTCCGGGTTTTGGGTTATGTGCTATGTTTTTCTGTATTTCTATTGGAGGCAGATGTTTGTAGTTGCCTTTGAGAATCCTATATATAGGTATGGGTTTTGTTTGTATTTTGTGGGTAGTTGTCTTTAGCACTGCTGTTGTAAGTATGGCCTGTTAAACTGTCTTCTGTCGTTCTTTTGTTTATTGTTTTTCCCGTGTTCACATTTACTTAATAAATTATAATGATGAGCACGCAACCCGCTGCGCCTTGGTCGTCTCTACCCAACGACACCCGTGACAATAGGCTACAATGCAGTGTCTACCCTCCTTCTTGGCAAGAGCCAATTGTCCTGCTAATAGCCCATCATGGGTGGATGGCTTCATTTGTATTCCAATGTGAGGAGTACTGGAAAGGTGTGGCTCCAGGTTACAATAGGCCATAAGTATACAGCAGATTGCTGATTGTCCTCACTTTGATTATGCTGTAACAACATACTGTAGCACCATGACCAGGATCTCTATTAATTTAAGTGAGCAGATTAGGGCTTTCAGGGGGAACAGAAAATTGTGTGTCAATTCATAAACCATGTGCCATGGAATCGGTACATCGAAAATCTCTTCCCAACTATTTTGCAATCTATATGGCACAGCTGTACATTTTTTGGTCATTAAATGAAACTGGTATATATTTTTATTTATCACAATTTTCTTTAGACAATTTTGGTTTTTAAGGATTGATTGAATATGTCTGTAAACACACCAGCCAGCTGGTTTGCGCATGCTCTGAGGACGCGGCCGGGGATGCCCTCTGGGCCGGCAGCCTTGCGAGGGTTAACACGTTTAAATGTTTTACTCGCGTTGGCTACAGTGAAGGAGAGCCCGCAGGTTTTGGTAGCGGGCCGTGTTAGTGGCACTATATTGTCCTCAAAGCGAGCAAAAAAGTTGTTTAGTCTGTCTGGGAGCAAGGCATCGTGGTTAGGGGTTAGGTTAGGATATTGGTTGGGGTCAGGAACAGGGTTCTGTGGGTTAAGGTTAGACTTAGGAGCAGGGTTCTTCGGGTTAAGGTGAGGGGTAAGGTTAGGGTTGGGGTCAGCAGCAGGGTTCTGTGGGTTAAGGTTAGGGGTGATGTTAGGGCTAGGGTTCTGTGGCTTAGGATCAGGGTTCTGTTGGTTAAAGTGAGGATAGGATTGGGGTTAGGGTTAAGATTAGGATAAAGGTTGAGGTCGGTTGTCTCTGCCTGGTCCTGGGTGCTGTAGGACAGGAAGGGTATGGTGTTCAGGAGAAGGAGGCAGTCGATGGTTGGTGATGCTGGCTAGGGTGCTGGCCCTGATATATCTAAGCTACGCCTGGAACAGCCCCTCCTTCTCAATGCCCCAAACAATGTTTGTGTAGCTGCAGTGAAATCAAATTGTATTTGTCACATGCGCCGAATACAACAGGTGTAGACCTTACAGTGAAATGCTTACTTAATGCAGTTTTAATAAAAATAAGTGTTAAGTAAAAAAATGTATAAGTAAAATATTAAAATTAAAATAACTATAATTAAAGAGCAGCAGTAAAATAACAGTAGCGAGGCTATATACAGGGGGTACCGGTACAGAGTCAATGTGCAGGGGCACAGGTTAGAGGTAATTGAGGTAATATGTACATGTAGGTAGTTTTAAAGTGACTATGCATTGATAATAAACAGAGAGTGGCAGCAGCGTAAAAAGAGGGGGAGGGGGGCAATGCAAATAGTCTGGGTTGCCATTTGATGAGCTGTTCAGGAGTCTTATGGCTTGGGGGTAGAAGCTGTTAAGAAGCCTTTTGGACCTAGACTTGGCGCGCCGGTACCGCTTGCCGTGAGGTAGCAGAGAGAACCGTCTATGACTAGGGTGGCAATTTGACCATTTTTAGGGCCTTCTTCTGACACCGCATGGTATAGAGGTCCTGGATGGCAGGAAGCTTGGCCCTAGTGATGTACTGGGCCGAAGGCACTACCTTCTATAGTGCCTTGCGGTCAGAGGCCGAGCAGTTGTCATACCATACCAGTTGCAACCAGTCAGGGTGTTCTCGATGGTGCAGCTGTAGAACCTTTGAGGATCTGAGGACCCATGCCAAATCTTTTCAGTGTCCTGAGGGGGAATAGGTTTTGTCGTACCCTTTTTATGACTGTCTTGGTGTGTTTGGACCATGATCGTTTGTTGGTGATGTGGATACCAAGGAACTTGAAGCTCTCAACCTGCTCCACTACAGCCCCGTCGATGAGAATGGGGGCGTCCTCGGTCCTCCTTTTCCTGTAGTCCACAATCATCTCCTTTGTCTTAATCACGTTAAGGGAGAGGTTGTTATCCTGGCACCACAGGGCCAGGTCTCTGACCTCCTCCCTATAGGCTGTCTCGTCGTTGTCGGTGATCAGGCCTACCACTGTCGTGTCGGCAAACTTAATGATGGTGTTGAAGCCGTGCCTGGCCATGCAGTCATGAGTGAACAGCGATTACAGTGGTTCTTTCTTTAAAAGTTACGAGCTTATGCCGCGACCATTAGTGGTAGATGGTGGCATTCTGTCATTGCACCACACTATCACAAGGGGGAGTTGATCTATCAGTAGTCTTAACTGTGGCACAAATTGACTTTCTTTTCATAAATTAATGGAGGCGTTTTCAGTCTGAGAGTCTCTTCTCTGGCACTGGGCAACAACACAAAAAACTGTTGGTGGTCCTGGAGTTAAGACAGAACTTTGGTAAATACATTGGGGGAATTTCACTTGACATGTGGAATGATGATTTTTGAAAAATAGGCAGAGTGGGCTTTTGGTTTCTCTCCCTTTAATGCAGGGCTGACAGTCAAGTTCCTTACTTTTTCCCATTCCACTTGATAAAGGTTCCAATTGATAAAGTTTTTTTAATCAATTAGTATATTTGTTGTATTATTTGTTATGTCTTTTCTGGTGGGTTAAACTGAAATTGCAACCAACAGTTTGATATTTGAGATTATTTCGTTTTCAAATAACCGAAAGTGAGCGGTTGCAATCTGAATAAAGGGAAAAAGGCCATTATTGAACATGGGATGAGACATTCTTACTAATTTGTAAATAAAGCCAGTTTGTTACTTAGAATGATTTACTTCTGTTTTTAACCCAGTCTGCTGTCCCCACATGCTTCAAGAGGGCTACCATTGTTCCTGTTCCCAAGAAAGCTTAGGTAACTGAGCTTCCGTCATCATGAAGTGCTTTGAGAAACTAGTCAAGGACCATATCACCTCCACCCTACCTGACACCCTAGACCCACTCCAATTTGCTTACCAACCCAATAGGTCCACAGACGACGCAATCTCCATCACAATGCACACTGCCCTAACACATCTGGACAAGAGGAATACCTATGTAAGAATGCTGTTTATCGATTACAGCTCAACATTTAACACCATAGTACCCTCCAAACTCGTCATTAAGCTCGAGACCCTGGGTCTCGACCCCACCCTGTGCAACTGGGTCCTGGACTTCCTGACGGGCCGCCCCCAGGTGGTGAGGGTAGGTAACAACATCTCCACCCCGCTGATCCTCAACACTGGGTCCCCACAAGGGTGCATTCTCAGCCCTCTCCTGTACTCCCTGTTCACCCACGACTGCGTGGCCATGCACGCATCCAACTCAATTATCAAGTTTGCAGACGACACTACAGTGGTAGGCTTGATTACCAACAACGACAAGACGGCCTACAGGGAGGAGGTGAGGGCCCTCGGAGTGTGGTGTTAGGAAAATAACCTCGCACTCAATGTCAACAAAACAAAAGAGATGATCGTGGACTTCAGGAAACAGCAGAGGGAGCAGCCCCCTATCTACATTGACGGGACAGTAGTGGAGAGGATGGAGAGTTAAATTCCTCGGCGTACACATCACGGACAAACTGAAATGGTCCACCCACACAGACAGCGTGGTGAAGAAGGCGCAGCAGCGCCTCTTCAACCTCAGGAGGCTGAAGAAATTCGGCTTGTCACCAAAAACACTCAAACTTTTACAGATGCACAATCGAGAGCATCCTGTCGGGCTGTATCACCGCCTGGTACGGCAGCTGCTCCGCCCATAACCGGAAGGCTCTCCAGAGGGTAGTGAGGTCTGCACAACGCATCATCGGGTGCAAACTACCTGCCCTCCAGGACACCTACACCACCCGATGTCACAGGAAGGCCAAAAAGATCATCAAGGACAGCAACCACCCGAGCCACTGCCTGTTCACCCCGCTAACATCCAGAAGGCGAGGTCAGTACAGGTGCATCAAAGCTGGAACCGAGAGACTGAAAAACAGCTTCTATCTCAAAGCCATCAGACTGTTAAACAGCCATCACTAACATTGAGTGGCTGCTGCCAACATACTGACTCAACTCAAGCCACTTTAATAATGGGAAAATTTATGTAATCAATTTATCACTTGCCACTTTATATTATTTATATTAGATAATGTTTACATAACCTACATTATTCATCTCATATGTATATACTGTACGCTATACCATCTACTGCATCTTGCCATCTTGATGTAATCAGATGTATCACTAGCTACTTTAAACAATGCCACTTTATATAATGTTTTCATAACCTACATTACTCATCTCATATGTATATACTGTACTCTATACCATCTACTGCATCTTGCCATCCTGATGTAAGGTATCACTAGCCACTTTAAACAATGCCGGCTTTATATGTTTTCATACCCTTCAATACTCATCTCATATGTATATACTGTACTCTATACCATCTACTGCATCTTGCCATCCTGATGTAAGGTATCACTAGCCACTTTAAACAATGCCGGCTTTATATGTTTTCATACCCTACATTGCTCATCTCATATCTATATACTGTACTCCATACCATCTATTACATCTTGCCTATGCCGTTCGGCCATCACTCATTTATATATTTTTATGTACATATTCGTATTCATTCCTTTACACTTGTGTGTACATCTCCATAAACAGATATATTACAAACCTAACCCTAACTTAGACTCAACCTTTTTATTTATTTTACCTTTATTTAACTAGGCAAGTCAGTTAAGAACAAATTATTATTTTCAATGATGGCCTAGGAACAGTGGGATAACTGCCTTGTTCAGGGGCAGAACGACAGTTTTTTTACCTTGTCAGCTCGGGGATTCAATCTTGCAACCTTTTGGTTACTAGTCCAATGCTCTAATCACTAGGCTACCTGCCGAGATGTGTATCAGGATGTAAAAGTTAAATCAGCTACTGCTGGATAAATAATATTCAGCAGAGCTGTAAAGACAAGCTCATACATGCCGAACAAAAACAGGATCTACTGAAGGATTACATTTGAATTTAGAAACAGACCAACTAATCAACATAATATGCATGCACAGGCTCTGTTCAAAGGTTCACTATTTGACAGATCAGGAGGGATAATGTAGACTGGTGTCTTCATTATTATTTCACTATTTAGTTCACAGAGGGGGCAGACAGAGCGTGGCAGATGCCAGCCGATGCCGCAAGGCTGTGGTTATTTTGTAGCTTGAAATCCAGACTTGTTTTGTGCTAATATTCCACTCCTAGTACTCCGTGAAATATTCTAAACATGACAAGGAGTGGAATGATAGCACAAACAGACTGGTACCCAGCTAGACTAGCAATTTTTCAGTTCAATTTACAATTAAATAATGAAAAATGTTAATTATACAACGTAAATGCTGTACAGTAAATCAGATATTTATTTTAGATGATAGTGCAGTAGTAACTGTAATGTGACTGACCCCAGGCTGCCAGTATCAGTGAGGCTGTCTGTGTCCAGGCCTCCCTCCTTGCCCAGTTTGGACAGGTTGATCTTGGTCTCCAGGGTGATCTGCAGGGCCCCGGTGTACACCACCTCCAGCTCCAGCCACAAGCCTGTGGAACACACCATTTTTTATATTTTATTTAACCTTTAATTAATTAGGCAAGTCAGTTAAGAACAAATTATTATTTTACAATGACAGCCTACCCCTGCCAAATCCTTCCCTAACCCAGATGACGCTGGGCCAATTGTGTGCCGCCCTATGGGACTCCCGATTACGGCTGACTGTGATACAGCCCAGGATCAAACCAGGGTCTGTAGTGATGCCTCTAGTGCTGAGATGCAGTGCCTTAGACCGCAAAGCCACTCAGGAACCCAACATGCTGGTACGCACGCACACACACACACACACACACACACACACGCAAACACGCACATACATATACACACACACCAGAACAGAGATTGAGAGAGATCTAGGAGATTAAGAGGAGGAGACACTCCTCATCTGATTATGGTGGAGTACTGAGCATCAGATGAGTCCATATTATTAATCTGGTGTAATCTCAGGGAGCCAGGGAGCTGTTACTTCCTGCTTGGGACATGTAGTGCAGCATATTGGTTTGGTGGTGGTGTGTGTGTGTGTGTGCATTGTGTGTGTGTGTGTCTGCGAAGCCATACACACGGGTGCATTTAGCAGTGCTTAGGCAGGATTTGCCGTTCCCAGTAGTTAGTCTGGGTGTCCTACCCTCCTGTCTCTCTGCCCCCTGGCTATTATCTCCAGAGAGGGTTAGTCTGGGTGTCCCACCCTCCTGTCTCTCTGCCCCCTGGCTATTATCTCCAGAGAGGGTTAGTCTGGGTGTCCCACCCTCCTGTCTCTCTGCCCCCTGGCTATTATCTCCAGAGAGGGTTAGTCTGGGTGTCCCACCCTCCTGTCTCTCTGCCCCCTGGCTATTATCTCCAGAGAGGGTTAGTCTGGGTGTCCCACCCTCCTGTCTCTCTGCCCCTGGCTATTATCTCCAGAGAGGGTTAGTCTGGGTGTCCCACCCTCCTGTCTCTCTGCCCCTGGCTATTATCTCCAGAGAGGGTTAGTCTGGGTGTCCCACCCTCCTGTCTCTCTGCCCCCTGGCTATTATCTCCAGAGAGGGTTAGTCTGGGTGTCCCACCCTCCTGTCTCTCTGCCCCCTGGCTATTATCTCCAGAGAGGGTTAGTCTGGGTGTCCTCCCTCCTGTCTCTCTGCCCGCACCACAATCTGCACCAGGCTCAGCTTGTTAGTCAGTGACCCACGTCACATCCATGCCTCTCTAATCACATGTCATCATTTACAGATTTATACAGAGCTCCCCCACACAGTCAACATGTGTCACCATCATTCCTTTGGGGAATTATAATCTGTCGTAATTTACGGTAATTTTCAGACCTTCATCATCAGGGCAAATCCATTTAATCTGATCCTAAGTACCCCTCCAGAATCCAGATTAGACTGAGGATGACACATTGTCATTGTGTTTCAATAATTGGTTCTCTGAGTAGAGTTTCATTTACTGTACTGTGGGCTAAGTTACTGGGTCCAGAGTTTCTCCTGGTCAGGTCACATGGTCTGGAAAAGCTCCTGGCCCTTTATTGCAGAAACATCAGGGAGTGTAAAAAAAGGGAGCGTGCGCTCTCTGGTTGACACTCACCTCTGCTGTTGACCACAGGCCTGGATGCGCTGGTGATTTGGGGCAGACAGGAGCCCATGTCCAGTTCAGTCAGAGTCAGCTCATTCATGAAGTAAGGCAGCTGCACAAACACAAACAAACAAAGAAACTAGCTCTTCTGTTTTGCATGTTTCCAGTGGGTGTTGTGATTATGTAGGCTATATATTACTAGCAAATGACCAAATATAAATCTTATACAAGCTCCCCTTACTCCTGAACAGAGGATTTTACACTGTGATAGCTCAAATACTCACTGTGATTCTGCTCAGCTTTCTCTGGATCTTTCTGGAGACAATGTCCGCCCAGTATTTCTCACGCAGGAAGTCCAAGAAGATTCGACCAATCAGGGCATTGACCCAGTCAGTCTGGCCCTCCCCCAGGAACTCACAGGTGCACTGTAGGGAAATAGATACACCCCTACAGATTAACACACTATTTCAATTGACCATTTATCTGTTTCTAGATGTTTCATTCAGGTGGTCACAGGAAATCACCCTCACTTTGTTGGTGGGGCTTGTCTCTGTGCTGTTGAGATGTGGGCTGGGCAAGGGGCTGGGCTGCTCTGAGGCCAGGAAACGAGCCATGTAGGTGGGGTAGTCCAGCAGCGGAGAGCCCGCCCTGGATGGTTGGATGGAGGGGGTAGAAGGGGGAGAGGGGAGGTCCTCTTCAGTGCTCCGCATCTTGCTGCCCTGGAACCGTCTTGAAGGACTCACCCCTTGCACCATCGGCACATCTAAATACAGAGATGACAGTTGTTGGTTCACAGATTTGATGTTGTTGTGGTCATTTTCTTTTAAGAGTGTTACATGAGAGTGCATCTGTAAGGAAACGTGTAATATTGTCAGCGATGGATTTAGCTTCAGGGGCCTTAGTGGACTGTCTAGGAATAAAGATGGAGGGCAACACTGTTCAGTTTACTACCAGGACAGACCAGAGCGAGGGCAGAAACATTTGTGGTTAAGTGCTTGAGAGCATCACGACAGTACTACATTCTCCTGCATGTTCACACATCTGTAATCTAGAAATGAACCTGAACACAAGGAACTACCCTGGGGCAAAGGTGCCTGAACAATGAAGGAAACGGAGCAGCTGCAAAATAGGGGCGTAAACGTATGTTTTTGCACCCCCACTTTTTTATAAGAAAATTATCATGATCCATTGGGTAACTTGTTATTTTCAATGATTAGTAGTGTTTTGAGCTAGTCTGTATTAAAATAGATATGTCCATTTTATATATGATATAATAATTAACGGATAGCATTTTGCACCCCATGTCACGGCTGTCAAAAGGAACGGACCAAGGTGCAGCGTGTTTGTAGTTCCACATTTTATTAAATCCGTGAAACCTTGCAAAACATAAATAACTGAATTTGACAAAACAAACTGTGACGCAGAGAGAAACAAACACTACTCAAAAGATAATAACCCACAAAAACAGGAAGAAAAAAACCCTTCTTAAATATGATCTCCAATCAGAGGTAACGAGGACCAGCTGCCTCCAGTTGGAGATCAACCCAAACAACCCCAACATAGAAATAGAAAAACTAGAACTTAAACATAGAAATAGAAAACCTAGAAAAACACAAAACACCCCGTGTCACGCCCTGACCTACTCTACTATAGAAACATCTTACTAGGGTCAGGACGTGACAGCACCCAAAAAAGGTGCAGACTCCGAATGCAACATAAATCAATAAAGAAACCAGAAAACAAAAGGGAGGGTAGGGAGGGTAATAATTGTATATGGCGGCTCAAGTACCACCGGACCGTGGATCGTCGGAGGAGGAACCGGACTGTAGGGTGGTACTAAAGCGGAGGGATCAGGTGGTACTAAAGCGGAGGAATCAGCGGGTGGAGCGGGGATTACGCCCCGAATCGGAGGGAGGTTAAGGTTATGTGGACTGGACTGTATTCCGTCTCAGGGGATTCCGGACTGTAGGCCGTCTCAGGGGGTTCTGGACTGTAGGCCGTCTCAGGGGGTTCCGGACTGTAGGCCGTCTCAGGGGGTTCCGGACTCTAGGCCGTCTCAGGGGGTTCCGGACTCTAGGCCATCTCAGGGGGTTCCGGACTCTAGGCCGTCTCAGGGGGTTCCGGACTCTAGGCCGTCTCAGGGGGTTCCGGACTGTAGGCCGTCTCAGGGGGTTCCGGACTGTAGACCGTCTCAGGAGGTTCCGGACTGTAGACCGTCTTAGGAAGTTCCGGACTGTAGACCGTCACTGCAGGCTCCGTGCCGTGGATCATCACTACAGGCTCCGGGCCATGGATCATCCCTACAGGCTTCTTGCCATGGATTATCCCTACAGGCTCCGGACCATGGATCATCCCTACAGGCTTCTTGCCATGGATCCTCTCTACAGGCTTCGGACCATAGATCATCACTGGAGGCTTCCTTCGTGGAGCTGGAATAGGTCTCACCAGACTAGGGAACGTCGCTGGGAGTCCTGGACTAGGGAACGTCTCTGGGAGTTCTGGACTAGGGAACGTCGCTTGAGGCTTCCTTCGCGGAGCTGGAATAGGTCTCACCGGACTAGGGAACGTTGCTGGGAGTTCTGGACTAGGGAATATCTCTGGGAGTTCTGGACTAGGGAACGTCGCTGGAGGCTTCCTTCGTGGAGCTGGAATAGGTCTCACTGTAATTATTATTACGCGATTAACCTGATTATTCATGTAACTGTAATTAACTAGGAAGTCGGGGCACCAAGGAAAATATTCAGATTACAAAGTTAGAATTTTCCTAATATAACTTTCAGATATTTTAATATCTGATCAATTAGTCTTCGAATTAATGAATTATTATTTACCTCACGCCAGTCTCATTCCAAATGTCGTAAATTGTTGGTTATCTGCACGAACCCAGTCTTCACTATGAGTAATCCATACACCAATTGTCTTAAAATCAATTATTTACTAACTAAGTAATTCACAGAAATGCATAACAAACAGTAGATATGTTTACAAGGAAATGATAGGAGAATGTGCCCTAGTGGGCTAAACCGGCATGGCGGCTTGTTAGACAAAAGGGGAGTGGTGGGGGGGTCAACTGAGGAGACACTACAGAGTTGAATATTATAACAATTGAAATGCTAATCCTTTGCACATGAACGCTCACTCATTCGGAAATAATCGCAATCAATATATATATTTACGCTCAGTGTGTCGTCGGGATCTCTGGTGAAAAGTTTGTTTCTGTTGGAGAGTCTGTCCGCCCTCTCTCTCTCTCTGTCGTGGTTAGAATGGATGGTTCAGAGTAACATTCATTCATGTCGTTATAGGATAGCTGTTTCGGCGGTTGTCGGTCTTCGCGTTCAATGATACCGAATTCCTAGCTGCAGACTAGTAATTAATATCAAAGACTTGTTCTTATTCTGTCGGTATCGCTAGTCTAAGAGTTTAAAACCTCTTGGGGCTAGGGGGCAGTATTTTCACGGCCGGATGAAAAACGTACCCAATTTAAACAGGTTACTACTCTGGCCCAGAAAATAGAATATGCAAAGTATTAGTAGATTTGGATAGAAACCACTCTGAAGTTTCTAAAACTGTTTGAATGGTGTCTGTGAGTATAACAGAACTCATATGGCAGGCAAAAACCTGAGAAAAATTGAATCAGGAAGTGGGAGAAATGAGAAATGTAGTTCTTCTTTTGAATCCCTTGAGAAACTACAGTGACATAGGGTTTACGTTGCACCTCCTAAGGCTTCCATTGGCTGTCAACAATCTTTAGAAACTGGTTTCATCCGTCTCTTGCTACCGGGCAGAAAATTGTGGCTCAGTCAATCAGTGGCCAGTCTGAGGTCAGGTGTCTCGTGACGCGCATGCACGCGAGTTCGGTGTTCATTATTTTTCTTCTGGGATGAATACCTATTGTCCGGTTAGAAAATTATAGCAATTTTACGTAAAAAAAATACCCTAAAGATTGATTGTAAACATCGTTTGACATGTTTCTACAAACGGTAATGGAACTTTTGAACTTTTCATCTATGGATTTGTGCCCACGCCTTATGGCATTGTAAAGTGTTCTGGATGGGTCAACAAAACTGAGGTATTTGGACATAAATGATGGACTTTGCAGAACAAATGAACATTTCTTGTGGAAGTGGGAGCCCTTCCGAGTGCATTTCGCCGAAGATCAGCAAAGGTAAAAAAATATTTTGAACATATTTTAGAGATTTGTCGACGCCGTGTTTGTAGGCTAACTGTATAGCTTAGCATTGAAGGCTAAGTTCTGTATTCAGAATATTGAACAATGTGCTTTCTCCGAAAAGTTATTTTGAAATCTGACAAAGCGGTTGATTCTGTAAATTGATGTGCCCATGTAAAATGGGGTTTTTGGATATAAATATGAACTTGATCGAACAAAAAATGCATGTATTGTCTAACATGATGTCCTAGGAGTGTCATATGATGAAGATTATCAAAGGTTAGTGCTTAATTTTAGCTGTATATCTGGTTTTGTGACGGCTATCCGTGCTTGGAAAATTGCTGTTTTTATTTTTTTTGCTAAGGTGCTATCCTAAAATAATCTAATGTTTTGCTTTCACCGTAAAGCCTTTTTGAAATCGGACAATGTGGTTGGATTAACGAGAAGAGTATCTTTAAAATGCCGTATAATACTTTAATTTACATTTTTAGATTTTTTTTTTTTTTAATTTCGCGCCGTGCTATCTCACTGGTTGTTGTCCAACCAATCCCGTTAACGGGATTTTATCTTGAAGGGGTCCTCAAGAGGTCCACGTGGTATGGTTAAAAGTTCAGCAAGAGGAAAGCTTGGTCTCCTCTCAAACCTTGGCCCTCTCATTATCGAGGTAAGCTGGTCTCCAACCTTTAGCCATCTCGTAATTGAGGTAAGCTCGGTCTGGTGATAGAAAACCTAGGTGGGGGTTTTATTCGTAAGAGCAGAAAAGGGCCTGTCCCATGATGCCAGACCATAACTGTGCTCATGGGCGGTCCTCTGATTTAGTTTCCTTCATTAAACAGTCCAAAATCACATTACACAATTTCACAAACAGTTCCATTCTTATTCATTCATTTTATACAACCATTTAGATATAAGTCTCATAGCTGAGGCTATTGTATAAACATGTGGCGGTATTGTCTCTCATGAGTTTCACAAAATTGTACCAAACGGACCAGTTCGTAGCTGGATTTTTCACCGATCTTTTATACCTTCTCCAGAACATAAATGTCGTTCGGTTCTCCAGTTCTGTGAGGTGGAAGAACTCCTTTGTTCTCTCTATACTGTGGCCATGAGGAGAGGGTCTCCTCGTAGGAATTTACGACCGCTCTTACGGAGCCTGGTGTCAGAAGTATAGAGGTCGGGGGATGGTGCATAGAAAAGCACCATCCCCCTCCCTCTGCCTGGTGCAGAGGGAGGGGGATCAACTGTGCTCGCTGTACCCAAAGAGGGCAACGTCATGACAAGCATCATGTACTGCTGGAATGCTAACCAATCGCAAGTCCATATGTTTGTGAGAAATTACACTGGTCACTCAAAACATTTATTAAGTATTTAGAAAGTATAAATAGCCCACACTAGATGAGGCCACACAAAAAGACTATAACTAATGATTAGTAAATTGTTTATATGGACCTATGTGAAACATATGATTTGAGTAATGATTAACAATAAATGATGAATTAATTATTTACTAATCCATTATAAATGCTTTATAACATGTTATTATCAAGTGCCACCAGAAAGTATAATCCACTAGTGTAACACTTGCTTGATTTCTCCTTCCCTTCCACGTGTATTGTTAGTGCATTATATTTCCATGGCCAACATGTGCACTGTGTTGAGATTTGTCATTATGCAACAATCACAAATAAAAGACTAGCGTGAAGTTAGGTAAAAGTCAACCATACCAAACACAAAGTCAAAAAAACAAAAACAAACAAAAACAATGATCTGGTCACACTACCTGATCTGGTCACACATCTGCCAGGCCTTTCCTTCTCCTTCTCCATTACCATGGACGAGGACAGGAAGTGATGAAACCACTCCTCCTTCTCTCTCCCTGTCCGTCCAAAGAGGTATAGGGTTGTAGGGACGCTGTTTGCTGGTTTGGGAGTTGTGGTGGGTCGTGTTTGCGGGTCTCCCCCCTGCTCCTCTCCTGGGGTCTCCTCTTTACCCTTCTCCTCCTCCATGACCCCCTCTCCCTCTGCCAGCTCGATGCAGATAGGGTACTTCAGGTTCCACAGCCTCTTACGGGCTAGCACAGAGGGCAGCAGGAACACCTGGTATGACAGCAAGACTTATTAGAAACCTGTTATAACACAACATTAAGTGAAGTGTGATCAAATGCACGTCCTTTCGTTCAGGGCCGAAACAAGTAGGTTTAAAAGAAATAGAGCCCGCACACTCCACATGCTCCACCACACAACTTTATTCACAAACAAACAATGTTTCCTTCCTGCAAGGATCTCCGTCAGGTCATTGCAGAAACTAAATGTTGTTTGTTTATAAATAAAGGTACATGGTGGAGCTTATGAGTGTGCAAGCTCTACAGCATTAATACATGTGCTTATTAATATTCATGCTTTCATAGCATCTCAATGTTTTACTTATTTCCTCAAATGAAACGGTAAGCTTTGAACGGTGAGTGTAAGTTGACAGACGAAGCAGACATACCTTGCCGTTTTGTAGCTGGAAGCAGCGTGAGCTGACAACCACAGCCTCGGGGGGCTTTTCGTCATAGGTGGCCCTACGGCTGATGTTGTTCCTGGGGTAGTCCAGGCGGAGGCAGTGCCCCTCCAGGGTGGCGAACACAGAGTGGGTAAGGGACGGATGGTAAGTCTCTGGGTCGTACTCAAACATCTCGTTCATCCAGCCCTGGGACTATGGGAACATACCCAGTTATATAGTGAGACTGTGAGAGAATACCTGAATGACACATGGGAATACACTAAGAGCATGCTTCAATGACTAACACTAGCTGTTGTGCAACGAGCTATTTCATCTATTGATAATATATTGTCCTAAAATAGTAGCTTGTCCTTCAAAACACCTGTCAGCTAATCAGAGTGAAACGCCTGTCAGTTAGTCAGAGAGTGAAACAACTGTCAGTTAGTCAGAGAGTGAAACACCTGTCAGCTAGTCAGAGTGAAACACTTGTCATTTAGTCAGAGTGAAACACATGTCAGTTAGTCAGAGTGAAACGCCTGTCAGTTAGTCAGAGTGAAACACCTGTCAGTTAGTCAGAGTGAAACGCCTGTCAGTTAGTCAGAGAGTGAAACACCTGTCACTTAGTCAGAGAGGGAAACACCTGTCAGTTAGTCAGAGTGAAACGCCTGTCAGATAGTCAGAGTGAAACGCCTGTCAGTTAGTCAGAGTGAAACACCTGTCAGTTAGTCAGAGTAAAACACCTGTCAGTTAGTCAGAGTGAAACGCCTGTCAGTTAGTCAGAGTAAAACGCCTGTCAGTTAGTCTGAGTAAAACACCTGTCAGTTAGTCAGAGTGAAACACCTGTCAGTTAGTCAGAGAGTGAAACACCTGTCAGTTAGTCAGAGTAAAACACCTGTCAGTTAGTCTGAGTAAAACACCTGTCAGTTAGTCAGAGAGTGAAACACCTATCAGTTAGTCAGAGAGTGAAACACCTGTCAGTTAGTCAGAGTGAAACACCTGTCAGTTAGTCAGAGTGAAACACCTGTCAGTTAGTCAGAGAGTGAAACACCTGTCAGTTAGTCAGAGAGTGAAACACCTGTCACTTAGTCAGAGAGGGAAACACCTGTCAGTTAGTCAGAGTGAAACGCCTGTCAGATAGTCAGAGTGAAATGCCTGTCAGTTAGTCAGAGTAAAACACCTGTCAGATAGTCAGAGAGTGAAACACCTGTCAGTTAGTCAGAGAGTGAAACACCTGTCAGTTAGTCAGAGAGTGAAACACCTGTCAGTTAGTCAGAGTGAAACACCTGTCAGTCAGTCAGAGTAAAACACCTGTCAGTTAGTCAGAGTGAAAATCCTGTCAGCTAGTCAGAGAAACACCTATCAGTTAGTCAGAGAGTGAAACACCTGTCAGTTAGTCAGAGTGAAACACCTGTCAGATAGTCAGAGTGAAACACCTGTCAGTTAGTCAGAGTGAAACACCTGTCAGTTAGTCAGAGTAAAACACCTGTCAGTTAGTCAGAGTAAAACACCTGTCAGTTAGTCAGAGTGAAAAGCCTGTCAGTTAGTCAGAGTAAAACACCTGTCAGTTAGTCAGAGTGAAATACCTGTCAGTTAGTCAGAGTGAAACACCTGTCAGTTAGTCAGAGAGTGAAAAGCCTGTCAGTTAGTCAGAGTAAAACACCTGTCAGTTAGTCAGAGTAAAACACCTCAGTTAGTCAGAGTGAAACGCCTGTCAATTAGTCAGAGTGAAACCCCTGTCAGTTAGTCAGAGTGAAACACCTGTCAGTTAGTCAGAGAGTGAAACACCTGTCAGTTAGTCAGAGTGAAACACCTGTCAGTTAGTCAGAGTGAAAAGCCTGTCAGTTAGTCAGAGTGAAACACCTGTCAGTTAGTCAGAGTGAAACGCCTGTCAGTTAGTCAGAGTGAAACACCTGTCAGTTAGTCAGAGTAAAACACCTGTCAGTTAGTCAGAGTAAAACGCCTGTCAGTTAGTCAGAGAGTGAAACACCTGTCAGTTAGTCAGAGAGTGAAACGCCTGTCAGTTAGTCAGAGTGAAACACCTGTCAGTTAGTCAGAGTAAAACACCTATCAGTTAGTCAGAGAGTGAAACACCTGTCAGATAGTCAGAGTGAAACACCTGTCAGTTAGTCAGAGTGAAACACCTGTCAGTTAGCCAGAGCGAAACACCTGTCAGTTAGTCAGAGTAAAACACCTGTCAGTTAGTCAGAGTGAAACACCTGTCAGTTAGTCAGAGAGTGAAACGCCTGTCAGTTAGTCAGAGTGAAACACCTGTCAGTTAGTCAGAGTAAAACACCTCAGTTAGTCAGAGTGAAACGCCTGTCAATTAGTCAGAGTGAAACACTTGTCATTTAGTCAGAGAGTGAAACAACTGTCAGTTAGTCAGAGAGTGAAACACCTGTCAGTTAGTCAGAGTGAAACATCTGTCAGTTAGTCAGAGTGAAACGCCTGTCAGTTAGTCAGAGTGAAACACCTGTCAGTTAGTCAGAGTGAAACACCTGTCAGTTAGTCAGAGAGTGAAACGCCTGTCAGTTAGTCAGAGTAAAACAACTGTCAGTTAGTCAGAGTAAAACACCTGTCAGTTAGTCAGAGTGAAAAGCCTGTCAGTTAGTCAGAGTGAAACACCTGTCAGTTAGTCAGAGTAAAACACCTGTCAGTTAGTCAGAGTGAAAAGCCTGTCAGTTAGTCAGAGTGAAACACCTGTCAGTTAGTCAGAGTAAAACACCTGTCAGTTAGTCAGAGAGTGAAACACCTGTCAGTTAGTCAGAGTGAAATGCCTGTCAGCTAGTCAGAGAAACACCTGTCAGTTAGTCAGAGAGTGAAACACCTGTCAGTTAGTCAGAGTGAAACACCTGTCAGATAGTCAGAGTGAAACGCCTGTCAGTTAGTCAGAGAGTGAAACACCTGTCAGTTAGTCAGAGTGAAAAGCCTGTCAGTTAGTCAGAGTGAAACACCTGTCAGTTAGTCAGAGTGAAACGCCTGTCAGTTAGTCAGAGTGAAACACCTGTCAGTTAGTCAGAGTAAAACACCTGTCAGTTAGTCAGAGTGAAACGCCTGTCAGTTAGTCAGAGTAAAACGCCTGTCAGTTAGTCTGAGTAAAACACCTGTCAGTTAGTCAGAGTGAAACACAAGTCAGTTAGTCAGAGAGTGAAACACCTGTCAGTTAGTCAGAGTAAAACACCTGTCAGTTAGTCTGAGTAAAACACCTGTCAGTTAGTCAGAGAGTGAAACACCTATCAGTTAGTCAGAGAGTGAAACACCTGTCAGTTAGTCAGAGTGAAACACCTGTCAGTTAGTCAGAGTGAAACACCTGTCAGTTAGTCAGAGAGTGAAACACCTGTCACTTAGTCAGAGAGGGAAACACCTGTCAGTTAGTCAGAGTGAAATGCCTGTCAGTTAGTCAGAGTAAAACACCTGTCAGTTAGTCAGAGAGTGAAACACCTGTCAGTTAGTCAGAGAGTGAAACACCTGTCAGTTAGTCAGAGAGTGAAACGCCTGTCAGTTAGTCAGAGTGAAACACCTGTCAGTTAGTCAGAGTAAAACACCTGTCAGTTAGTCAGAGTGAAAAGCCTGTCAGTTAGTCAGAGTGAAACACCTGTCAGTTAGTCAGAGTAAAACACCTGTCAGTTAGTCAGAGTGAAAAGCCTGTCAGTTAGTCAGAGTGAAAAGCCTGTCAGTTAGTCAGAGTAAAACACCTGTCAGTTAGTCAGAGAGTGAAACACCTGTCAGTTAGTCAGAGTGAAACACCTGTCAGTTATTCAGAGTGAAAAGCATGTCAGTTAGTCAGAGTGAAACACCTGTCAGTTAGTCAGAGTAAAACACCTGTCGGTTAGTCAGAGTAAAACGCCTGTCAGTTAGTCAGAGAGTGAAAAACCTGTCAGTTAGTCAGAGAGTTAAACGCTTGTCAGTTAGTCAGAGTGAAAAACCTGTCAGTTAGTCTGAGTAAAACACCTGTCAGTTAGTCAGAGAGTGAAACACCTATCAGTTAGTCAGAGAGTGAAACACCTGTCAGTTAGTCAGAGTGAAACACCTGTCAGTTAGTCAGAGTGAAACACCTGTCAGTTAGTCAGAGAGTGAAACACCTGTCACTTAGTCAGAGAGGGAAACACCTGTCAGTTAGTCAGAGTGAAACGCCTGTCAGATAGTCAGAGTGAAATGCCTGTCAGTTAGTCAGAGTAAAACACCTGTCAGTTAGTCAGAGAGTGAAACACCTGTCAGTTAGTCAGAGAGTGAAACACCTGTCAGTTAGTCAGAGAGTGAAACGCCTGTCAGTTAGTCAAGAGTGAAACACCTGTCAGTTAGTCAGAGTAAAACACCTGACAGTTAGTCAGAGTGAAAAGCCTGTCAGTTAGTCAGAGTGAAACACCTGTCAGTTAGTAAGAGTAAAACACCTGTCTGTTAGTCAGAGTGAAAAGCCTGTCAGTTAGTCAGAGTGAAAAGCCTGTCAGTTAGTCAGAGTAAAACACCTGTCAGTTAGTCAGAGAGTGAAACACCTGTCAGTTAGTCAGAGTGAAACACCTGTCAGTTATTCAGAGTGAAAAGCCTGTCAGTTAGTCAGAGTGAAACGCCTGTCAGTTAGTCAGAGTGAAACACCTGTCAGTTAGTCAGAGTAAAACACCTGTCAGTTAGTCAGAGTAAAACGCCTGTCAGTTTGTCAGAGAGTGAAACACCTGTCAGTTAGTCAGAGAGTTAAACGCTTGTCAGTTAGTCAGAGTGAAAAACCTGTCAGTTAGTCAGAGTAAAACACCTGTCAGTTAGTCAGAGTGAAACACCTGTCAGTTAGTCAGAGTAAAACACCTGTCAGTTAGTCAGAGTGAAAATCCTGTCAGCTAGTCAGAGAAACACCTATCAGTTAGTCAGAGAGTGAAACACCTGTCAGTTAGTCAGAGTGAAACACCTGTCAGATAGTCAGAGTGAAATACCTGTCAGTTAGTCAGAGTGAAACACCTGTCAGTTAGTCAGAGAGTGAAACGCCTGTCAGTTAGTCAGAGTAAAACACCTGTCAGTTAGTCAGAGTAAAACACCTCAGTTAGTCAGAGTGAAACGCCTGTCAATTAGTCAGAGTGAAACCCCTGTCAGTTAGTCAGAGTGAAACACCTGTCAGTTAGTCAGAGAGTGAAACACCTGTCAGTTAGTCAGAGTGAAACACCTGTCAGTTAGTCAGAGTGAAAAGCCTGTCAGTTAGTCAGAGTGAAACACCTGTCAGTTAGTCAGAGTAAAACACCTGTCAGTTAGTCAGAGTGAAAAGCCTGTCAGTTAGTCAGAGTGAAACACCTGTCAGTTAGTCAGAGTAAAACACCTGTCAGTTAGTCAGAGTGAAAATCCTGTCAGTTAGTCAGAGTAAAACACCTGTCAGTTAGTCAGAGTGAAACAGCTGTCAGTTAGTCAGAGTGAAACCCCTGTCAGTTAGTCAGAGTGAAACACCTGTCAGTTAGTCAGAGAGTGAAACACCTGTCAGTTAGTCAGAGTGAAACACCTGTCAGTTAGTCAGAGTGAAAAGCCTGTCAGTTAGTCAGAGTGAAACACCTGTCAGTTAGTCAGAGTGAAACGCCTGTCAGTTAGTCAGAGTGAAACACCTGTCAGTTAGTCAGAGTAAAACACCTGTCAGTTAGTCAGAGTGAAAAGCCTGTCAGTTAGTTAGAGTGAAACACCTGTCAGTTAGTCAGAGTAAAACACCTGTCAGTTAGTCAGAGTAAAACACCTGTCAGTTAGTCAGAGTGAAAAGCCTGTCAGTTAGTCAGAGTAAAACACCTGTCAGTTAGTCAGAGTGAAACAGCTGTCAGTTAGTCAGAGTAAAACACCTGTCAGTTAGTCAGAGTGAAACACCTGTCAGTTAGTCAGAGAGTGAAACACCTGTCAGTTAGTCAGAGAGTGAAACACCTGTCACTTAGTCTGAGAGGGAAACACCTGTCAGTTAGTCAGAGTGAAACGCCTGTCAGATAGTCAGAGTGAAATGCCTGTCAGTTAGTCAGAGTAAAACACCTGTCAGATAGTCAGAGAGTGAAACACCTGTCAGTTAGTCAGAGAGTGAAACACCTGTCAGTTAGTCAGAGAGTGAAATGCCTGTCAGTTAGTCAGAGTGAAACACCTGTCAGTCAGTCAGAGTAAAACACCTGTCAGTTAGTCAGAGTGAAAATCCTGTCAGCTAGTCAGAGAAACACCTATCAGTTAGTCAGAGAGTGAAACACCTGTCAGTTAGTCAGAGTGAAACACCTGTCAGATAGTCAGAGTGAAACACCTGTCAGTTAGTCAGAGTGAAACACCTGTCAGTTAGTCAGAGTAAAACACCTGTCAGTTAGTCAGAGTAAAACACCTGTCAGTTAGTCAGAGTGAAAAGCCTGTCAGTTAGTCAGAGTAAAACACCTGTCAGTTAGTCAGAGTGAAATACCTGTCAGTTAGTCAGAGTGAAACACCTGTCAGTTAGTCAGAGAGTGAAAAGCCTGTCAGTTAGTCAGAGTAAAACACCTGTCAGTTAGTCAGAGTAAAACACCTCAGTTAGTCAGAGTGAAACGCCTGTCAATTAGTCAGAGTGAAACCCCTGTCAGTTAGTCAGAGTGAAACACCTGTCAGTTAGTCAGAGAGTGAAACACCTGTCAGTTAGTCAGAGTGAAACACCTGTCAGTTAGTCAGAGTGAAAAGCCTGTCAGTTAGTCAGAGTGAAACACCTGTCAGTTAGTCAGAGTGAAACGCCTGTCAGTTAGTCAGAGTGAAACACTTGTCAGTTAGTCAGAGTAAAACACCTGTCAGTTAGTCAGAGTAAAACGCCTGTCAGTTAGTCAGAGAGTGAAACGCCTGTCAGTTAGTCAGAGTGAAACACCTGTCAGTTAGTCAGAGTAAAACACCTATCAGTTAGTCAGAGAGTGAAACACCTGTCAGATAGTCAGAGTGAAACACCTGTCAGTTAGTCAGAGTGAAACACCTGTCAGTTAGCCAGAGCGAAACACCTGTCAGTTAGTCAGAGTAAAACACCTGTCAGTTAGTCAGAGTGAAACACCTGTCAGTTAGTCAGAGAGTGAAACGCCTGTCAGTTAGTCAGAGTGAAACACCTGTCAGTTAGTCAGAGTAAAACCACTCAGTTAGTCAGAGTGAAACGCCTGTCAATTAGTCAGAGTGAAACACTTGTCATTTAGTCAGAGAGTGAAACAACTGTCAGTTAGTCAGAGAGTGAAACACCTGTCAGTTAGTCAGAGTGAAACATCTGTCAGTTAGTCAGAGTGAAAAGCCTGTCAGTTAGTAAGAGTGAAACACCTGTCAGTTAGTCAGAGTGAAACGCCTGTCAGTTAGTCAGAGTGAAACACCTGTCAGTTAGTCAGAGTGAAACACCTGTCAGTTAGTCAGAGAGTGAAACGCCTGTCAGTTAGTCAGAGTAAAACACCTGTCAGTTAGTCAGAGTAAAACACCTGTCAGTTAGTCAGAGTGAAAAGCCTGTCAGTTAGTCAGAGTGAAACACCTGTCAGTTAGTCAGAGTAAAACACCTGTCAGTTAGTCAGAGTGAAAAGCCTGTCAGTTAGTCAGAGTGAAACACCTGTCAGTTAGTCAGAGTAAAACACCTGTCAGTTAGTCAGAGAGTGAAACACCTGTCAGTTAGTCAGAGTGAAATGCCTGTCAGCTAGTCAGAGAAACACCTGTCAGTTAGTCAGAGAGTGAAACACCTGTCAGTTAGTCAGAGTGAAACACCTGTCAGATAGTCAGAGTGAAACGCCTGTCAGTTAGTCAGAGAGTGAAACACCTGTCAGTTAGTCAGAGTGAAAAGCCTGTCAGTTAGTCAGAGTGAAACACCTGTCAGTTAGTCAGAGTGAAACGCCTGTCAGTTAGTCAGAGTGAAACACCTGTCAGTTAGTCAGAGTAAAACACCTGTCAGTTAGTCAGAGTGAAACGCCTGTCAGTTAGTCAGAGTAAAACGCCTGTCAGTTAGTCTGAGTAAAACACCTGTCAGTTAGTCAGAGTGAAACACAAGTCAGTTAGTCAGAGAGTGAAACACCTGTCAGTTAGTCAGAGTAAAACACCTGTCAGTTAGTCTGAGTAAAACACCTGTCAGTTAGTCAGAGAGTGAAACACATATCAGTTAGTCAGAGAGTGAAACACATGTCAGTTAGTCAGAGTGAAACACCTGTCAGTTAGTCAGAGTGAAACACCTGTCAGTTAGTCAGAGTGAAACACCTGTCAGTTAGTCAGAGAGTGAAACACCTGTCACTTAGTCAGAGAGGGAAACATCTGTCAGTTAGTCAGAGTGAAAAGCCTGTCAGTTAGTAAGAGTGAAACACCTGTCAGTTAGTCAGAGTGAAACGCCTGTCAGTTAGTCAGAGTGAAACACCTGTCAGTTAGTCAGAGTAAAACACCTGTCAGTTAGTCAGAGAGTGAAACACCTGTCAGTTAGTCAGAGAGTGAAACACCTGTCAGTTAGTCAGAGAGTGAAACGCCTGTCAGTTAGTCAGAGTGAAACACCTGTCAGTTAGTCAGAGTAAAACACCTGTCAGTTAGTCAGAGTGAAAAGCCTGTCAGTTAGTCAGAGTAAAACACCTGTCAGTTAGTCAGAGTGAAACACCTGTCAGTTAGTCAGAGTAAAACACCTGTCAGTTAGTCAGAGTGAAACACCTGTCAGTTAGTCAGAGAGTGAAACACCTGTCACTTAGTCAGAGAGGGAAACACCTGTCAGTTAGTCAGAGTGAAACGCCTGTCAGATAGTCAGAGTGAAATGCCTGTCAGTTAGTCAGAGTAAAACACCTGTCAGTTAGTCAGAGAGTGAAACACCTGTCAGTTAGTCAGAGAGTGAAACACCTGTCAGTTAGTCAGAGAGTGAAACGCCTGTCAGTTAGTCAGAGTGAAACACCTGTCAGTTAGTCAGAGTAAAACACCTGTCAGTTAGTCAGAGTGAAAAGCCTGTCAGTTAGTCAGAGTGAAACACCTGTCAGTTAGTCAGAGTAAAACACCTGTCAGTTAGTCAGAGTGAAACACCTGTCAGTTAGTCAGAGTGAAACACCTGTCAGTTAGTCAGAGTAAAACACATGTCAGTTAGTCAGAGTGAAAAGCCTGTCAGTTAGTCAGAGTAAAACACCTGTCAGTTAGTCAGAGTGAAATAGCTGTCAGTTAGTCAGAGTGAAACCCCTGTCAGTTAGTCAGAGTGAAACACCTGTCAGTTAGTCAGAGAGTGAAACACCTGTCAGTTAGTCAGAGTGAAACACCTGTCAGTTAGTCAGAGTGAAAAGCCTGTCAGTTAGTCAGAGTGAAACACCTGTCAGTTAGTCAGAGTGAAACGCCTGTCAGTTAGTCAGAGTGAAACACCTGTCAGTTAGTCAGAGTAAAACACCTGTCAGTTAGTCAGAGTGAAAAGCCTGTCAGTTAGTCAGAGTGAAACACCTGTCAGTTAGTCAGAGTAAAACACCTGTCAGTTAGTCAGAGTAAAACACCTGTCAGTTAGTCAGAGTGAAAAGCCTGTCAGTTAGTCAGAGTAAAACACCTGTCAGTTAGTCAGAGTGAAACAGCTGTCAGTTAGTCAGAGTAAAACACCTGTCAGTTAGTCAGAGTGAAACACCTGTCAGTTAGTCAGAGAGTGAAACACCTGTCACTTAGTCAGAGAGGGAAACACCTGTCAGTTAGTCAGAGTGAAACGCCTGTCAGATAGTCAGAGTGAAATGCCTGTCAGTTAGTCAGAGTAAAACACCTGTCAGTTAGTCAGAGAGTGAAACACCTGTCAGTTTGTCAGAGAGTGAAACACCTGTCAGTTAGTCAGAAAGTGAAACGCCTGTCAGTTAGTCAGAGTGAAACACCTGTCAGTTAGTCAGAGTAAAACACCTGTCAGTTAGTCAGAGTGAAAAGCCTGTCAGTTAGTCAGAGTGAAACACCTGTCAGTTAGTCAGAGTAAAACACCTGTCAGTTAGTCAGAGTGAAAAGCCTGTCAGTTAGTCAGAGTGAAAAGCCTGTCAGTTAGTCAGAGTAAAACACCTGTCAGTTAGTCAGAGAGTGAAACACCTGTCAGTTAGTCAGAGTGAAACACTTGTCAGTTATTCAGAGTGAAAAGCATGTCAGTTAGTCAGAGTGAAACGCCTGTCAGTTAGTCAGAGTGAAACACCTGTCAGTTAGTCAGAGTAAAACACCTGTCAGTTAGTCAGAGTAAAACGCCTGTCAGTTAGTCAGAGAGTGAAACACCTGTCAGTTAGTCAGAGAGTTAAACGCTTGTCAGTTAGTCAGAGTGAAAAACCTGTCAGTTAGTCTGAGTAAAACACCTGTCAGTTAGTCAGAGAGTGAAACACCTATCAGTTAGTCAGAGAGTGAAACACCTGTCAGTTAGTCAGAGTGAAACACCTGTCAGTTAGTCAGAGTGAAACACCTGTCAGTTAGTCAGAGAGTGAAACACCTGTCACTTAGTCAGAGAGGGAAACACCTGTCAGTTAGTCAGAGTGAAACGCCTGTCAGATAGTCAGAGTGAAATGCCTGTCAGTTAGTCAGAGTAAAACACCTGTCAGTTAGTCAGAGAGTGAAACACCTGTCAGTTAGTCAGAGAGTGAAACACCTGTCAGTTAGTCAGAGAGTGAAACGCCTGTCAGTTAGTCAAGAGTGAAACACCTGTCAGTTAGTCAGAGTAAAACACCTGACAGTTAGTCAGAGTGAAAAGCCTGTCAGTTAGTCAGAGTGAAACACCTGTCAGTTAGTCAGAGTAAAACACCTGTCAGTTAGTCAGAGAGTGAAACACCTGTCAGTTAGTCAGAGTGAAACACCTGTCAGTTATTCAGAGTGAAAAGCCTGTCAGTTAGTCAGAGTGAAACGCCTGTCAGTTAGTCAGAGTGAAACACCTGTCAGTTAGTCAGAGTAAAACACCTGTCAGTTAGTCAGAGTAAAACGCCTGTCAGTTCGTCAGAGAGTGAAACACCTGTCAGTTAGTCAGAGAGTTAAACGCTTGTCAGTTAGTCAGAGTGAAAAACCTGTCAGTTAGTCAGAGTAAAACACCTGTCAGTTAGAGTGAAAAGCCTGTCAGTTAGTCAGAGTAAAACACCTGTCAGTTAGTCAGAGTGAAACACCTGTCAGTTAGTCAGAGTAAAACACCTGTCAGTTAGTCAGAGTAAAACACCTGTCAGTTAGTCAGAGTGAAAAGCCTGTCAGTTAGTCAGAGTAAAACACCTGTCAGTTAGTCAGAGTGAAACAGCTGTCAGTTAGTCAGAGTAAAACACCTGTCAGTTAGTCAGAGTGAAACACCTGTCAGTTAGTCAGAGAGTGAAACACCTGTCACTTAGTCAGAGAGGGAAACACCTGTCAGTTAGTCAGAGTGAAACGCCTGTCAGATAGTCAGAGTGAAATGCCTGTCAGTTAGTCAGAGTAAAACACCTGTCAGTTAGTCAGAGAGTGAAACACCTGTCAGTTTGTCAGAGAGTGAAACACCTGTCAGTTAGTCAGAGAGTGAAACGCCTGTCAGTTAGTCAGAGTGAAACACCTGTCAGTTAGTCAGAGTAAAACACCTGTCAGTTAGTCAGAGTGAAAAGCCTGTCAGTTAGTCAGAGTGAAACACCTGTCAGTTAGTCAGAGTAAAACACCTGTCAGTTAGTCAGAGTGAAAAGCCTGTCAGTTAGTCAGAGTGAAAAGCCTGTCAGTTAGTCAGAGTAAAACACCTGTCAGTTAGTCAGAGAGTGAAACACCTGTCAGTTAGTCAGAGTGAAACACCTGTCAGTTATTCAGAGTGAAAAGCATGTCAGTTAGTCAGAGTGAAACACCTGTCAGTTAGTCAGAGTGAAACACCTGTCAGTTAGTCAGAGTAAAACACCTGTCAGTTAGTCAGAGTAAAACGCCTGTCAGTTAGTCAGAGAGTGAAACACCTGTCAGTTAGTCAGAGAGTTAAACGCTTGTCAGTTAGTCAGAGTGAAAAACCTGTCAGTTAGTCTGAGTAAAACACCTGTCAGTTAGTCAGAGAGTGAAACACCTATCAGTTAGTCAGAGAGTGAAACACCTGTCAGTTAGTCAGAGTGAAACACCTGTCAGTTAGTCAGAGTGAAACACCTGTCAGTTAGTCAGAGAGTGAAACACCTGTCACTTAGTCAGAGAGGGAAACACCTGTCAGTTAGTCAGAGTGAAACGCCTGTCAGATAGTCAGAGTGAAATGCCTGTCAGTTAGTCAGAGTAAAACACCTGTCAGTTAGTCAGAGAGTGAAACACCTGTCAGTTAGTCAGAGAGTGAAACACCTGTCAGTTAGTCAGAGAGTGAAACGCCTGTCAGTTAGTCAAGAGTGAAACACCTGTCAGTTAGTCAGAGTAAAACACCTGACAGTTAGTCAGAGTGAAAAGCCTGTCAGTTAGTCAGAGTGAAACACCTGTCAGTTAGTCAGAGTAAAACACCTGTCAGTTAGTCAGAGAGTGAAACACCTGTCAGTTAGTCAGAGTGAAACACCTGTCAGTTATTCAGAGTGAAAAGCCTGTCAGTTAGTCAGAGTGAAACGCCTGTCAGTTAGTCAGAGTGAAACACCTGTCAGTTAGTCAGAGTAAAACACCTGTCAGTTAGTCAGAGTAAAACGCCTGTCAGTTCGTCAGAGAGTGAAACACCTGTCAGTTAGTCAGAGAGTTAAACGCTTGTCAGTTAGTCAGAGTGAAAAACCTGTCAGTTAGTCAGAGTAAAACACCTGTCAGTTAGTCAGAGTGAAAAGCCTGTCAGTTAGTCAGAGTAAAACACCTGTCAGTTAGTCAGAGTGAAACACCTGTCAGTTAGTCAGAGTAAAACACCTGTCAGTTAGTCAGAGTGAAAATCCTGTCAGCTAGTCAGAGAAACACCTATCAGTTAGTCAGAGAGTGAAACACCTGTCAGTTAGTCAGAGTGAAACACCTGTCAGATAGTCAGAGTGAAATACCTGTCAGTTAGTCAGAGTGAAACACCTGTCAGTTAGTCAGAGAGTGAAACGCCTGTCAGTTAGTCAGAGTAAAACACCTGTCACTTAGTCAGAGTAAAACACCTCAGTTAGTCAGAGTGAAACGCCTGTCAATTAGTCAGAGTGAAACCCCTGTCAGTTAGTCAAGAGTGAAACACCTGTCAGTTAGTCAGAGTAAAACACCTGACAGTTAGTCAGAGTGAAAAGCCTGTCAGTTAGTCAGAGTGAAACACCTGTCAGTTAGTCAGAGTAAAACACCTGTCAGTTAGTCAGAGAGTGAAACACCTGTCAGTTAGTCAGAGTGAAACACCTGTCAGTTATTCAGAGTGAAAAGCCTGTCAGTTAGTCAGAGTGAAACGCCTGTCAGTTAGTCAGAGTGAAACACCTGTCAGTTAGTCAGAGTAAAACACCTGTCAGTTAGTCAGAGTAAAACGCCTGTCAGTTTGTCAGAGAGTGAAACACCTGTCAGTTAGTCAGAGAGTTAAACGCTTGTCAGTTAGTCAGAGTGAAAAACCTGTCAGTTAGTCAGAGTAAAACACCTGTCAGTTAGTCAGAGTGAAAAGCCTGTCAGTTAGTCAGAGTAAAACACCTGTCAGTTAGTCAGAGTAAAACACCTGTCAAATAGTCAGAGTAAAACACCTGTCAGTTAGTCAGAGTGAAAAGCCTGTCAGTTAGTCAGAGTAAAACACCTGTCAGTTAGTCAGAGTGAAACAGCTGTCAGTTAGTCAGAGCAAAACACCTGTCAGTTAGTCAGAGTGAAACACCTGTCAGTTAGTCAGAGAGTGAAACACCTGTCACTTAGTCAGAGAGGGAAACACCTGTCAGTTAGTCAGAGTGAAACGCCTGTCAGATAGTCAGAGTGAAATGCCTGTCAGTTAGTCAGAGTAAAACACCTGTCAGTTAGTCAGAGAGTGAAACACCTGTCAGTTTGTCAGAGAGTGAAACACCTGTCAGTTAGTCAGAGAGTGAAACACCTGTCAGTTAGTCAGAGTGAAACACCTGTCAGTTAGTCAGAGTAAAACACCTGTCAGTTAGTCAGAGTGAAAAGCCTGTCAGTTAGTCAGAGTGAAACACCTGTCAGTTAGTCAGAGTAAAACACCTGTCAGTTAGTCAGAGTGAAAAGCCTGTCAGTTAGTCAGAGTGAAAAGCCTGTCAGTTAGTCAGAGTAAAACACCTGTCAGTTAGTCAGAGAGTGAAACACCTGTCAGTTAGTCAGAGTGAAACACCTGTCAGTTATTCAGAGTGAAAAGCATGTCAGTTAGTCAGAGTGAAACGCCTGTCAGTTAGTCAGAGTGAAACACCTGTCAGTTAGTCAGAGTAAAACACCTGTCAGTTAGTCAGAGTAAAACGCCTGTCAGTTAGTCAGAGAGTGAAACACCTGTCAGTTAGTCAGAGTAAAACACCTGTCAGTTAGTCAGAGTGAAAAACCTGTCAGTTAGTCTGAGTAAAACACCTGTCAGTTAGTCAGAGAGTGAAACACCTATCAGTTAGTCAGAGAGTGAAACACCTGTCAGTTAGTCAGAGTGAAACACCTGTCAGTTAGTCAGAGTGAAACACCTGTCAGTTAGTCAGAGAGTGAAACACCTGTCACTTAGTCAGAGAGGGAAACACCTGTCAGTTAGTCAGAGTGAAACGCCTGTCAGATAGTCAGAGTGAAATGCCTGTCAGTTAGTCAGAGTAAAACACCTGTCAGTTAGTCAGAGAGTGAAACACCTGTCAGTTAGTCAGAGAGTGAAACACCTGTCAGTTAGTCAGAGAGTGAAACGCCTGTCAGTTAGTCAAGAGTGAAAGACCTGTCAGTTAGTCAGAGTAAAACACCTGACAGTTAGTCAGAGTGAAAAGCCTGTCAGTTAGTCAGAGTGAAAACACCTGTCAGTTAGTCACAGTAAAACATCTGTCAGTTAGTCAGAGTGAAAAGCCTGTCAGTTAGTCAGAGTGAAAAGCCTGTCAGTTAGTCAGAGTAAAACAAAACACCTGTCAGTTAGTCAGAGAGTGAAACACTGTCAGTTAGTCAGAGTGAAACACCTGTCAGGTTATCAGAGTGAAAAGCATGTCAGTTAGTCAGA